>NW_019396888.1:371436-397751 GCF_000591075.1 Eurytemora carolleeae | reverse complement strand
CCTCTAATGTTTGAATAATGTATCAGACCTTCAAATAGAATAGAAATACTGTCTGATGAAGATCTATTGATGTGACTCAATACACTTTTACACAAAAAATGTAGGAATTAAATATCTAAACCTTTAAAAAGTTCCAGCAAATTCTAATATTTATTTCAGAAACATTGAAGAAAAATGGAGTCAATTCTTATTATTTAACATGGTTTACAGAGAAGAAGCAGAGTAGGTCGTGGTCCTGCTCATTCTAGAATGGGAGGTCTTGCTTACAACTCTAAAAATATTAAATTTAGAAATAAAAAGAACTTTAATGGTTTTGATTATTTTTGACTCTACAAAATAAAAAAAATTGGTTGAAAATCATGAGTCATCTATAAATCAAGTTTGGGATTAATATCTATTTATGTTATTGAGATGAGTATTATTAAGTGCGAAAAAGTTTTTGCCGGGATTTTTACTTTGTCTAGTTTGTTTGAGATTAAAATGAAAATATTTTCATACCGAGCGTAGTGAGGTGTGAAAATACATTCATTTTGATCGAATACCCATTTCAATAACATATATAGTTTTATTCAATTCTGCTCAACCTAATTAATATGTTCAGAAATTTTATTAACTATACAATATATACATATGTAGCTATAACAATGTTAATACTGCTGTTTTGACTTAAATGTTAAAATAAAAAAAATATTTTAAAAAATTAATTTAACAAAAAGAATTTTCAAGAAAAAAAAATGGTTTATTGATTTAATATGGTAGAAAAGTCCACAACTGGACGTAAATGTCTACAAGGTTGAACGAGGACCTAAACTTACAAAGGTTAAAGTATGGCATTTATCGATATCAAGGATTATATGTACATTGTACATGGATAACATCAGAGCTAAAAGACAGAATGTATTTCTAAATAGAAAAATAGAATATAAAGGACAGAAAGGAGATTTATATGTAGAAAGGATAGAATATAAAGAACAGAAACAGATTAAAATGTAGATTGGATCAAATATAAAGGACAGAAACAGATTAAAATGTAGATTGGATCGGGTAAAAAGGACAGAAAAAGATTAAAATGTAGTTTGGATCGGGTATAAAGGACAGAAAAAGATTAAAATGTAGACTGGATCGAATATAAAGGACAGAAACAGATTAAACTGTAGATTGGATCAAATATAAAGGACAGAAACAGATTAAAATGTAGTTGGATCGGGTATAAAGGACAGAAACAGATTAAAATGTTGATTGGATCAAATGTAAAGGACAGAAACAGATTAAAATGTAGATTGGATCAAATATAAAGGACAGAAACAGATTAAAATGTAGATTGGGTCGAGTATAAAGGACAGAAACAGATTAAAATATAGATTGGGTCGAATCTAAAGGACAGAAACAGATTTATATGAAGGTAACATTAAACCTTCATCTTAGCAACATTAAGAAAACCTGTCTGGAGAAGTGCTAAATTCTAAAAATTTAATTTGATAAATCTTCAAGTGACATTTATATAGAATTACAATTGGAAATGCTCTACTTTGAGAATTAGAAGATATCTTCATAATTTCTGCTCAGACGAAGGATTAAAGAGTACAGTTCTGAATAGGACGTGCATCTCTGCAAATGAAAGGTTACTTGAAATTACGAGGACAGTCCCTTTATGATTCTGTTTTACACAGGATTGATTGGAGAATACCATCTATTGAACCTGAGACCAGGAGAACAGTCCCTTTATGATTCTGTTTTACACAGGATTGATTGGAGAATACCATCTATTGAACCTGAGACCAGGAGGACAGTCCCTTTATGATTCTGTTTTACACAGGATTGATTGGAGAATACCATCTATTGAACCTGAGACCAGGAGGAAAGTCCCTTTATGATTCTGTTTTACACAGGATTGATTGGAGAATACCATCTATTGAACCTGAGACCAGGAGGACAGTCCCTTTATGATTCTGTTTTACACAGGATTGATTGGAGAATACCATCTATTGAACCTGAGACCAGGAGGAAAGTCCCTTTATGATTCTGTTTTACACAGGATTGATTGGAGAATACCATCTATTGAACCTGAGACCAGGAGGACAGTCCCTTTATGATTCTGTTTTACACAGGATTGATTGGAGAATACCATCTATTGAACCTGAGACCAGAAGGAAATGAAATTATTCCAAGAATGTTTAGAAACCTGGGAGGATTCTAGGTTGAGGGTATTGGAGAAGGGATCGAGAGTGTGAATTGTGAATTCCATATAGTTTATGTGTCTTTATTAATGTATTTTGTATTAAGAGAAGAGATACACCTTGAAAGTAACAGATTAACTCTGTGTTTGTATCATAGATATACAAGAATATTCTTGTATATCTATGGTGTATATGCTTAAAGAAGTTAAAAATGCAAATTTAACAATACCGCAGAGTTTTTGAATTAAATGACTTCGAGCAAGTTAAAGTTTGAACTGGGCTTACCAGCTAAACTTTTGTTGACTTTGCGAAGTACTAATTGTGTCTTGCATTTCTTCTCTTCTCCTCTAAACACAGGAATACACTATATATATACAAGGAATACACTACATGTATACCAGGAATACAATACATGTATGCCAGGAATACACTACATGTATACCAGGAATACACTACATGTATACCAGGAATACACTACATGTATACCAAAAATACACTACATGTTTGCCAGGAATACACTACATGTATACGAGGAATACACTACATATATACCAGGAATACACTACATGTATACCAGTAATACACTACATGTATACCAGGAATACACCGCATATATACCAGGAATACACTGCATATATATCAGGAATACACTACATGTATACCAGGAATACACTACATGTATATCAGGAATACACTACATGTATACCAGGAATACACTATATGTATACCAGGAATACGCTACATATATACCAGGAATACACTACATATTTACCAGGAATACACTACATATGTACCAGGAATACACTACATATATACCAGGAATACACTACATGTATACCAGGAATACACTACATATATACCAGGAATACACTACATGTATACCAGGAATACACTACATGTATACCAGAAATGCGCTACATGTATACCAGGAATACACTACATGTATACCAGGAATACACTACATATATACCAAGAATACATGTACACAAGGAATACACTACATATATACCAGGAATACACTACATGTATACCGTTATACAATACATGTATACCAGGAATACACTACATGTATACCAAGAATACATGTACACCAGGAATTCACTATATTTGTACAACAAGAAAACCATAAATATAAGTTATTCCGAACGCACATTCATACTGCTCCCACACCAACCACACTTAATTGCTCAAATACCACAGGGTGCAGGATATAACTCACTGACACACACTTTTGTTTTTTTAAGTGTAATTTGATTCAGAACAGAAAACCAAATGAGAAGAAATGATTTAAAGAAAGAAAAGATCTCAACTGGATCTATTTCAGAGTGGGCTTAAGTATTAATGAGAAAATATTAAAAGTTAGAAAGGTTTGTGTGGGTTAGTAATATAAATTAGGTAAGGAACAAGTTGTACGAAGATTTTTTATCAGATGAATAAAAATTTTATGGCAAATCTAAAAATGTACTTAGATAACTAAATTTCTCTTACATAAAAGAAATTCAAATCTTACGAGAAAAAAAGGTTTCTCAAAAAAAGAGGTTAATGATAAAAAAATAAAAACTCACACATCATTCAAAGCATTCACAGCAATCCTCTCTGAGAAGGAAAGAGGTCCGGGGAGGTCCATCTTCAGATCCATTGCAGCATTCTTGGTATCCAGGTAGCTGGTCATAGGTAGATAGTAGCTCTCTCCAACCTAAAACAAGATTAGATAGGTAGAAATTAGCTCTTTCAAACCTAAAACAGGATTAGATAGGTAAATAGTAGCTCTCTTCAACCTAGGACAAGATAATATAGGTAAATATTAGCTTTTTTAAACATAGAACAAGATTAGATATGTAGATAGTAGCTCTCTCCAACTTAGAACAAGATTAGATAGGTAGATAGTAGCTTTATCTAACAAAGAACAAGATTATATAGGTAGATAGTAGCTCTATCCAACCTAGACCAAGAATAGATAGGTAGATAGTATCTCTATTAAACCTAGAACAAGATTAGATAGGTTGATAGTAGCTCTATTAAATCTAGAACAAGATTAGATAGGTAGATAGTAGCTCTCTCCAACCTAGGACAAGATTAGATAGGTAGATGGTAGCTCTATCAAACCTATAACAAGCTAAGATAGGCAGATATTAGCTCTCTCCAACCTAGAACAGGATTGGATAGGTAGATAGTAGCTCTCTCCAACAAAAGCTTAGACATACATTGACTTCTAATGAGAAAATTTACTCTAACCTGGTAGTTGTAGGAGTACATCCTATTGATTGGACGCTTCCAGTGTCCTCCAGTGCTTCCGACCACCATGATTAAATCTATATATAAAAACAATTCATAAAATAAAAAAAATAGCGTTTATGATTATAAATTTATTGGAAACCCAGCTTTGTCTGACACTAAACCTCCTCTATAAAGACGAGCCACTAAACTTTTAACATTTTAAGCTAAGCTAGCGCTAAGAACATTCCCAAAGTTCCACCCAGTTTCCCCACCCAAAAGTGTGGAGTCTTTGCCATAAACTCTGATTTTCTAATCCCTATATCTTTGCAACCCAATATCGTAGACCTTAAATAATATAATTTTAACTATGAATTTTTTTAGTATAATTATATGAGTTTTACGTGAAGGTTTATATGGTTAGGTTGCAAATAGTTTTTGACAAAGACTCAATTCCTTTGAGGCAAATCGGTCAAGGAGTTTGCGAGTTCTGATAGACAAACAAACAAATAAAGATTACTACTTTCTATATAGATATAAATTTATCATGTTTCATGTATGCATGTATACCTGATATATGAGCAGGTTTACAATCTACTGAGAGGATTGCTTGTATCTGGTAGGGCAGGCTGACCCTATAAGCTGACCCCGAGGGGAGCTGATGTAGGCTAATCAGGCCAAAAGAGAAGTTGTAAGTTTAGCAAACTCAGCAGTTTAAAAATCAGTTAAAATCAACGGTAGAAACTTATGTTATTTTCAATATTTAACATTTTTGAATTGCTCCAATTTACAAAATGCCCCCCCACCCATTTTCACCTTAACATCTCTCAAAAAAGCAAAATCAGAAATTTCATAGTTTGAAAATATTGAAACAAAATTATCTGCCATAAACTGGGCAGATATAACTGCTTTAAACTTGCTGAGTTGCATTTTAATATTTTAGAAATATGTTTAAACTGCAGCGCTACAGAATCCGCTAGATGAATCAGTTTAGATATTTTTAAATTCAATTTAGGGTAGAAAGAAGAAGATACGGGTTACT
The DNA here is from genome assembly GCF_000591075.1 of Eurytemora carolleeae. Lineage (NCBI taxonomy): Eukaryota > Metazoa > Arthropoda > Copepoda > Calanoida > Temoridae > Eurytemora > Eurytemora carolleeae. Next base: position 392,318 of record NW_019396888.1, on the reverse strand, counting down.
CAACTTATTTAGCAATGATTCAAAAGATTTTCAGATTATGCCTTGACATAGTATTCGTCAATGAATAGTTTAAAAAAAATAACAATATTTAAAAATATACATTATACAGCATGGAAGTTCAAGGATCAAATGTGTAGGTGTAGTAATGCATTGTGTTTTCCTAACGAAAGACGATTGAACAGTTTTTACAAGAAAAGAGTAGAATTTCCTTTAAAAGAAAATTGATAAAGAGGCAACTGATCTATATTCTATATTTTACAACAGGCTAAACATAGGAATAAATGCTGAAACTTTAAATACGACCTTAAAACTTTTTATAAAAACGATCTCATCCTTTGTGGGTAACCCTGTAATTAATCATAAAGTAATTGCGAAATTTTATTTTAAATCGTTATAAACATGATTCAAGGTCATTAAAGTAACAAAGTAAAGTAAATATTTAAACGATAGATAGATAGATCGAAAAATGTTTACAAGAGATAAGTGTTTTATCTCTACCCAGAGATAGTTCTTCTGAACTTTTGCTTGCACGATCAGACGCAGAGTAATGCAGGACGGAGCTAGCTATATATATCAGAACTCCGTTCCAACATCTGGAAGCTAACCAAACCCAGAACTTGGAGCTAAACCAAACACGAAACTCGCAGAGATACAAGAAGTAACTCCCTTTATTGTGTAGACAAGGTTCTGAAACAAAATATATCTCCTGAGATATTATAGAAACCCAATCCTACCCTGGAGATGGAGAAGTAAACCCTGGACCGAAGAAGAACCCGTCCTGTACAATCATCTTCAAAACATCTGCATACAGATCAGACTAAGGTAGATATTATTTCATCTTGATACTTTGCTTTTGTTAATAATGGAAAAGTATTGATTTAACTGTCAGTTAACGGTGAATTTTTTTATTTTGATTTCAACGATGATTTGAGTTTTAAAATACCTTTTAATATAAAACATAATAATCCCTTTATAATCTTTGATATTTTCATCTCAAAATGAACTTGCTATTTAGGAATTTCATGTAAAGTGAGAATTTATTTAAAAATGTCAATTTAATATTTGAGTAAAATATTTTAATGCAGGCCAAAAAATGAACATACTGTACCATACTGAAAAACAACAAATTAAGTTTGTTACTAAAAATAAATAAAAGTGTCAGTATTAGATAAATTTCATAATATATACTACAGGTTTGAATCCCAGATGATTTATCAAAAAGAAACAATGTAATGTAAAATGTATAACCTTACTTTTTTCATGTGTAAAACATTTTCCCAGCTGATCACTGTGGTATCGATATATCAGCTGATCACTGTGGTATCGATATATCAACTGATCACTGTGGTATCGATATATCAACTGATCATTGTGGTATCGATATATCAACTGATCACTGTGGTATCGATATATCAACTAATCACTGTGGTATCGATATATCAACTGATCACTGTGGCATCGATATATCAACTGATCACTGTGGTATCGATATATCAACTGATCACTGTGGTATCGATATATCAGCTGATCACTGTGGTATCGATATATCAACTGATCACTGTGGTATCGATATATCAAAGTTTTGATGAATAAAAAAGTTCTAATCTAGTTTAAAGTTACAGGTTGATATATCCTCCAACTCCCAACTCCTTGATAAAATGGATACCAAGGAAAGCAGTGATACCAAGGAAAGCATGGATATCAAGGAAAATTATAAAAAAAGAAATTTTCTGACAAGAATCTCTCTGTCTATAACACACTTCCTTGAATCCGTATTTTACAGGTAAAACACAAGACTAATAATCACATCTAAGAAAAAAATAAATCTATGATAATATTGTTTACAGATGGGGACTACTGGTGTCTAACCGACCTAAAACCACTCTGCTAATCTCCGTCCTACTCTGTGTTGTATTATGTTGTGGAAACCTAGTGATGAATGTGGAGACGGACGATGAAATACTCTGGACTCCTGTAGGATCTCCAGTAAGAATATTTACTAACTCCTTACTTACCTTGTCTCTCCTGAGCTGGGAACTTTAGAATGGTGGATATCGAGATTAATGCTTGCTCCTCTCTTTTTCTTAATATCGAGACTAACTTAATCTTGTACTTGTATCCTGAAAAGTGTATAAAATTCAACCAATCAGAGTCGCGTATATGAAGCCGATAAATTGGAAATTTTGCGCGCCATTTAAGATTAATATACAGAAACGGGAGGGACTCTCTAAATAAAAAAAAATACCGGTTTTTGATTTTTCTCTACTATATCCAAGAAAGAACGGTTTAAGAAGAAAATCAAAAGTGTGTTTATTGGATACTCAGATTAAGTAATCGGGATAAAGGATATCTCATTCTAAAGTTTTCAGCTCTGAGCTAGGAACTTTTGCGGTGGATACTCATTGTCCAGATCGATTGATCGTGATATCCACTGTGGGCACTTAATTTTGAAGAGCAATATTATATATCTCTTCATTTTAGTTATTCCTCCAAGGTACGATTATCATTGAATGAAGATTAAATTAATCTGCAGATTAAAAAACAATCGAGATTAAGCATTGATCTTGATATCCACAATACAAGATTTTCTGGATCTGGAACTTTTTTCTGTCCTTTTGCATCACAATTGCATCCTTTCTTTACATTCTCCTTCCACGTACACACTTTCCTTACTAAAGTTAAAAAAACATAGCTGATTACTCGCCACTATTTTGTATAATTATGTACACAAATCTAGATTTTACGCAGTTTTATTTCGTCAATTTGTAGTGTGCCGTTTGACATTTTTGTGTTTAAAATGGAACACTTTCAAAAATAACAAGTGTCGACATTTTTTCTGGCAAAATCATTCATCTTCCTTTGTAATCATGTGAGTTGTTATAACAAAAAATTTGGTCCTGATCGGTTCAGCCGTTTTGACAGTTACTGTATACAGACAGACAAACATACAGCCAAGCCAAGTATACATTTCTATTGTGCTGAATACAACAGATCATGGTACTGAAAGATTGTCAGGCCTTTTGTATCTATGAGACCTCTATCCAACGTTATTATTAATATTTTTGAGAAACAACATATTTGTAAACTGGATTAAGCTCTTACGTAACATTAATAAAAGTACATATGCAAATATGTACAAATATAATTGATAACGCATTTTTTTTAATATCACATAAAGATAAAACTGTACAGAGTCAGATTTAGTTAAACAGCTAGAGAGTAAAACTCGGCCCCTCTCCCTTAGCAACTGAAACATTTACCATTTCTTTAACCTTAAACCTGTTTCTAGAAGATTTAGGGGATTTGAGGATGTAAACTTTTGGATTCAAAATGTTTAGTTAGTGGGATCAGTTAATCCAAGAAGTTAAGCTCTATCTTAACCAAAAGTTTCCGAATCTAATCTTTACATAAAGGAAATGAGTTTTTGCAACAAACTCTGATTCTCTAACATATATATTTTTGCAACTCGATGTTGTAGACCTTCGATATTTTAAATTACGAATTCTGTCAGATCAAATAGTCTAAGTTTGAAAAATTAAAGGTGGTTTACACCATCAGGTTGCAAAGATTTTTTTTACCCTCAACTAAGCTTTTGTTGCGTTCTGCAGTAGTTAACAGTATACTGACCGAAGATATTGTAGCTTTTAGTGGAGAGTGGTACTCATACAAACCAAAGTTTAAACGCCGTCACATTTTCAGTCTACTCGACAAAAAATCAAATAATGTTGCTTTTTTTTCTGTTTAAATTGGCGGATTTTTTATAATCGTCAATGTCGACATATTTTTTATGCTAGCTGCCACAAAAAAATCGGGCCCTATCGTTTTAGCCGTTTTGACGTTTATTGTACATAAACAGACAGACAAACGGACAAACAATATATATATAAGAAATACTTAAACTTAAATCTTAAAGCTGTAAACTGAATCTTAAAGCTGTAAACTGAAATCTTAAAGCTGTAAACTGAAATCTTAAAGCTGTAAACTTAAATCGTAAAGCTGTAAACTGAAATCTTAAAGCTGTAAACTGAAATCTTAAAGCTGTAAACTTAAATCTTAAAGCTGTAAACTGAAATCTTAAAGCTGTAAACTGAAATCTTAAAGCTGTAAACTGAAATCTGTTCAAAGCATCTTAGTATAGACTCTGTGTATTTTTCTTCCCACAAATCAAATAAAGAATTTCTTAATCCATGCATTTCTAGATTGAACAAGATCTTTACATTCTCTATTAAAATATAACAAAAAAAACGAAATTTAATAATATATAAAACTGTTGTTAACAATTGGTTCGGAATGTCTTAAACAAACCTATAGATTTAAACGTAAGTTTCCGAAACCTTTTTTCCATTTTAATTTCCTACTTTTAATCAAGTTCATCTTAAACTCGCTGTCTCCAACCAAATATTGATAGAATTGATAGGTTCAACTGCCAAGAGTTTGATGATACTCTATCAGTTCCTCAGTATATATATATATATATATATATTGAATATATTTATCTACAATATCTTTATATTTTCAGTTTATCGAGCAGAAGAAATGGATTGCTAAAAATTTCCCCAAAGATCGACGATACGAGTCTCTAATCTTCGAATCAGAAAACATACTTACGGCTCAAAATATAAAATATGTAAATATATCAGATAAGATTTTTAAAAAAATAGTTTATCATAAAGATGAAAACGAAAGTTTCCTGTTTTGATTTTTTAGTTATGGAGCTTGGATAAGGTTCTAGAGAATCTGGTTTCTAAAGAGAATGATTCTTACTCCGATCTATGTTTCAGGTAGTTAAACACTTATTATAGATCTAATCCATACTCCGAGTACTTCCTGAGACAAAACTATCCTACATCGTACAACAGATAATAAGTCAGTGAATAAAGTCAGTGCATAAAGAAAAAGCTTTCATATAACCCCTACTCTATAATCTAACACTTAAGTACAGAACTAACCAGATTAGATAAAAATCTGACTTCAGGTACGATAAAACTAGTTTAGAAGTGAAGGTATAAAACTAGTTTAGAAGTGAAGGTATAAAACTAGTTTAGAAGTGAAGGTATAAAACTAGTTTAGAAGTGAAGGTATAAACTAGTTTAGAAGTAAAGGTATAAAACTAGTTTAGAAGGTATAAAGCTACTATTAGGATGAAAAAGTATATATATCCTGTGATGTGAATATATTAGATTACATGGGAAAGGCTGAGGTAGATATTACGCTGAGTTAACAGCATTTCAAGGTTCCATTCTAGCTTCAATAAAACAGAACTTCAAGGGATTGTAGGAATAAATTAAACTGATTCTTGAATAACACACAATAAATGCACAAAAAAAAACATGATTTTTTTGCCAAAATGAAAGAATTAGAAATATTTTAGATATTGCTTCTTGCACTTAGGTTGGTCACTTATTTTTTTCAACAAAAACATTTCAATCATTTATCAGTCCTCATGTGTTGCATAAAAAGACGTGTACAGTTTTTCAAATCTGACCTAATCAGAGGATGTTTGAACATTACATACTTGGGTTTTGTGCCCCCTTTCTTTTCAGTAATTTTAGCTTTTTACTGTTGCTCTGAAGGTTGGCCATTTTAAATCATTTTCAAATTTTGGTGGAATTTTCTTTTCGAACTGGCGCATTTAAAAATAAATCCAACTATTTTCGGGGAATTATTTTCAAATTTTGATGTTCCATCAACCTTCCCTGCATGGTCCCACACAAAATTTGGGCCCGATCGGTTTTGCCCTTTTACGTTTATTGGACACAAACGGACAGACAGACAAGCAAAGATATATATATATATATATATATATAGATTAAAATTCGATTTTTACGAGAATGGGGGGGGGGCTGAAGGGGGGATTTCAAAGAATAAATTTTTAAGAATGTTTTAATTTTTTGAATTTCAGGTTTCCAAGTGCAGATCTTAGAAATCCTAGGATGGGAGATTGTGTTAAAGTTGGACTTCTGTATATAGGTTGGTATATATATATTTTAAATAAAAATCAAAATTTGCAAGATTTTGAATTGTCTTTAATAACATTTTTGGTTGGATTTTTTCTTTATAATTTTTTGCCAAAATATATACGGGCAATTATTTTTTCAATTTCTTGAAAACTTTTTCAAAAAACATTTTTAGAATATTGCGAATATCTGATAAGTATCTATCTTTAAGTAAAATTTAGTGCACATATTCCCAGGAAAATGGAATTTTGTGTTTTCAAGAAAATTAGAGTCTTTCAATAGAATACCGAATTTCTCGAAAATTATTTGTAATTTTTCTTTTTACTTATGATGTTTTACTTTCTCAATATCCTTTCTTAAGTATTTAAGTTTTTTTATCATGCATGTTGTATTTCAAGTAGACATCTTTTTCCTAAAACTTTAAAGCTCAATATTTGGCCTGATTGGTTAAACCGTTTTGACGTTTATTGAATACAAACAAACAGACAAACACCGAGACAAGACAAGTATATATATAAAGTTTGAAATAGTTTACATAAATTGTTTTAATATTATAATTAAAGTAAAGTTTACCAACCCGAAAAATACAGTTTTCTTAAACTAAATTTTACAGCGATCGTAAAGAAAGTTTATTTCTTGTATAATATAAGTTTATCTAGTTGTATAAAATTTATGATTTAGAACCCTTCTCCTCCCTATCCGAGGAAGCTGTTTGTAACCTCACGGATGCAGATATTCTTAATTACATGGATCTCATCATAAAATCACCGTAATATTTTTGTTATTTATTACTTGATCAAAAATAGTTTTTTAGTTTTATTAAATTAAAATTTCTTAATTTTTCAGAAACGGTTTAGAATCTTTATCTGAACTTGTTTCTGGACTAAGAATGAGTAACGGTAAGGTTGAAGGAGCTTCAGCTCTACTCCATGTTTGGATGCTCCGAAACCAGGACCCGGAGAAGGCCAAGCTTTGGGAGAATGAATTTATAGATTTGATTGTTCAGAACTCGGATAATAAACCATCCGGGCTAAACCTCTTTGTCCTCGCAGAACGGAGGTATAAACATTATGTTTAGTTATGATGATGAGCTGGATTATGTTTAGTTATGATGATGAGCTGGATTATGTTAAGTTATGATGATGAGCTGGATTATGTTTAGTTATGATGATGAGCTGGATTATGTTTAGTTATGATGATGAGCTGGATTATGTTTAGTTATGATGATGAGCTGGATTATGTTGTGAACTCCAATATTGCAGTATTGATGGCTGGGTTTTCTCTTCTGTTTGTTTATGTTGCTCTAGTATTAGGAAACCTAAACTTGGTTGAGCAAAGGGTTTGTAACTTCCATTTTCTTTTCTAGTAATTGAATTATTTCCTGTTGTACCTATATTTCCTGTTTTACCTATATTTCCTGTTGTACCTATATTTCCTGTTGTACCTATATTTCCTATTGTACCTATATTTCCTGTTGTACATATATTTTTTGTTGTACATATATTTCCTGTTGCACCTATATTTCCTGTTGTACCTATATTTTTTCTGCTGCACCTATATTTCCTGTTGCACCTATATTTCCTGTTGTACCTATATTTCCTGTTGTTATATTTCGTGGCTTTGTCCAATTTTTGCAACAGATGTCATTAATTGCTAGCCTGGGTATGTATCCTGCCTTTGTCTGGTTTTGTTTTTGTTTCAATGACTTGCTTTTGTGTTGACATACTCTTCTTTTTATTTGTCTCAAAAACATGTCTATTTCTATGTCTCTAATCTGTGTATGTTTTTAGCGATTCTCCAGACCCCTTCAAGACACTCCCCTTCCTTCTTTATACAAATTGAATAAATTGAAACGTTTACCACACATTGAATTTATTGAATTAAATTTACATCTTTTTAAATCTCTCTGCGCTACGTCTTATATTCATTTAATTTCTGTACACTGCAATGCAGTATATGCCAGAGCTAGAAACTTAAGAGTTTTTGTTGAACGAAACTCACGAGTTTCGTTTTAGAGGTCTTTACATTTTTTTGGATTCTGAATTTAAGAAAAAAAAACAGAAAGACAACATAAAGAAACTATTTACAAAACTGCTTGACTCCCTTTATGAAACCGGGTGTTCTATACTGGATTCGTTGTGCTACCCTCTCTTCAGTTTCGTGCTCTGGTTGTCCTATAAAGTATTTATGTTAAAACTTCAAGGTTTTTTAGATACATAATGTATTAGGTTTATATCAGGCGATAAAAAAGATTGTCCATTTTTCTTAAATATCTTTTTTATTTACAAAGATTGAAGACCAAAACTTTGTAAAAACTTTAATTCATGTATTCTTTAATACAATTGCAATCCAGTTTCTTCTATAGTATAATAATAATGTTAATGATAGCAATAATAAAAATCATAATAATAATAATAAGTGCAGTAAACTTTTCCCAATCCAATGGTTTTAATTCAGGTTTTACTGGCTTTGTCAGGAATTCTCGTCATAGGAATGGCAACAGGTTAAATTCTAAACAAAGATATGAACAAGAACATCCTAGCCCTTAGCTTCTTTTATCCTACTCCATACAGCTACAGTAGTTCTCTTTCTACTCAATGCAGCTTCTTTTATCCATCTCCATACAGCTAAAGCAGTTCTCTTTCTACTCCATGCAGCTTCTTTTATCCAACTCCATACAGCTAAAGCAGCTCTCATTCTATTCCGTGCAGCTTCTTTTATCGACAATTTCCGCCAAACTCGTCCTAACTCAACCTTATTTTTTCAGCTCCAGCTAACCGCGTTAATTCTTTTAATCTGTCTTAGTTATATTTAATGCAAAGTAATTAAACTTAACCTTGGTTGACTTAATACTTTGATTTTTATTTTATTTTTTTACAGGTTCAGCATTCGGATTTTGTAGTTATATTGGTTTATCCTTCAACGACATGACTCCGATAATTCCTTTTCTTCTGCTGGGTATTGGAGTTGACGATATGTTTGTAATCGGTAGGTTCGGTAATAAATAGTTTTCACTTCTAAATAGAACTAACACACTAATTTGATCCCACTCCGATATACCGTGATGGTCTTACTCTCTGTGTAGAGATAACTTCAATTTAAAAATGCCCACATTGGATATCGAGATCATCCTTTCAAGATTAACGATATCCACCCATCTGATGAGATGAATATGTAGGAATCTTACATTTCTAGTTCAATGTTTGGATATCCTTGGACCTGAAGGTACTCCTGTAGAACGGGTTGCAGAGGCGATGAAACACGCCGGACTGGCGATTACCGTCACATCTTTTACAGATCTAGCAGCGTTTGTTATAGGGGCGAGTACGGTAAGATATTCTGGAATGTTTTAGTTTTACATTCCTTTATAACCTTATACAGGTGGGGAGGGGGCTCTAGTTTTTTTGCCCTGGCACTCTCCTATTTTACATATCACCTTGGTTGACTTTTAAGAAATAGTAATTTAGCAAAAAAAATGTCTTTAATAAATAGAATAGTGTACAAGACGGTAATAAGGCTGGTCAGTGTTTTAAAAAATCTAAAATAGCCCAGAACATTTTTGTTATTTAAGCTATAGATCTAAAAACTTGCACCACAACTATTATAGTTTGTGGTCTATTTTTTTCAATGAGCTGTCCCAAAAAAATTGGACTATGATCATGATTGCAACCTTATACCTTTACTCTAAGGCCTTTTTCTAGAGGGGGGGGGTGTAGGACGTCCCGGCCCCCAGGCTATACATATTTATGTCAGAACCCCCCCCTTTATAGGGTTAAAGATAAAACCTCAACGTATTGGGTTTTCGTAAGGCGTTGATAAAAGGGCGCTAATCCACAGTTTTACTTTGGGATCTGTAATGGATATCCAAATTAAATATATCCTTTCGACTAACTACCAGAGTTTTACTTTGTGTTCTGTTTTAGATATCCAAATTTAATATATCCTTTCAACTAACTACCAGAGTTTTACTTTGGGTTCTGTATTAGATATCTAAATTTAGTTTATGCCTTCAACTAACTACCAGAGTTTTACTTTGGGTTCTGTATTAGATATCCAAATTTAGTTTATGCTTTCAACTAACTATCAGAGACCCAATAAAATGTTTCCTGGTTCTAATCTATACCTTGGTAAACTAGAGCATGCCTATTCTGCGAAGTTTCTGTCTGTTCTCCGGTGCTGGAGTATTCTTCCTCTACATATATGCAATCTCTTTCTTCGTGGGGTAGGTACTTATCTTGAAATTTTTAAAGATATTTGATAAAAAGATAAAAATACATCTAACATCAAAACAATTGCTGCAATTGCAAAGTACGAATTTTGTTTTACACTTTTTTAAAACGATTGCTTTTACTCATAGAGAATAGAATATTCTATTCTCTATGCTTTTACTGCTTGCTAGACAACCGACAAGTGCTAATCTTATTTTGACGAACAAGTACTGAATCTTCTGAAAATCCAAATGTTTAATAAAACAAACAAAAGTTATTTTGACTTTATAGTTGTCTTCTACTGGATGAAAGAAGACGAAGTAAAACCTTGGAGAAGAAAGAGAAATATAACCCTCCCTCCTGGACTAGAATACAGTACGGAGCTGAGGTACGGATATATTAGAACTCAGTAGGGAGCTGAGGTACGGATATATTAGAATACAGTACGGAGCAGAGGTACGGATATATTAGAACTCAGTACGGAGCTGAGGTACGAATATATTAGAATACAGTACGGAGCTGAGGTACAGATATATTAGAATTCAATACGGAGCTGAGGTAAGAATATATTAGAATACAGTACGGAGCTGAGGTACAGATATATTAGAATACAGTACGGAGCTGAGGTACGGATATAGTAGAATACAGTATGCAGCTGAGGTACGGATATATTAGTATACAGTACGGAGCTGAGGATATATTAGTATATAATGAGGAGCTGAGGTACGGATATACTAGAATACAGTACGGAGCTGAGGATATATTATTATACAGTACGGAGCTGAGGAAATATTAGTATACAGAACGGAGCTGAGGATATATTTGTATACAGTACGGAGCTGAGGATATATTTGTATACAGTACGGAGCTGAGGATATATTTGTATACAGTGCGGAGCTGAGGATATATTAGTATATAGTACGGAGCTAGGATATATTAGTATATAGTACGGAGCTGAGGATATATTTATATATAGTACGGAGCTGAGGAATGAGGATATATTAGTATACAGTACGGAGCTGAGGATATATTAGTATATAATACAGAGCTGAGGATATATTAGTATACAGTACGAAGCTGAGGATATATTAGTATATAGTACGGAGCTGAGGATATATTAGTATATAGTACGGAGCTGAGGTATAAACAGTATCTTCTTCATTATTTTTTAAATTTTAGGTATTTTCCTTCATCACGAAGTATATTTTTCATCCTGCAGTCTCCATCTTTATCATTCTTCTCTCAGTGTTATTCTCTGCAGGTAAACATGACAGTTGGTGAATAGTTTAAAATGTCTTCTTCCATAATTTGATAAGTTGTTTGATACTAAATAGACTAATAACATTTTTATATGACAGTTTTACTATAGTAAAATTGATATATGAGTTAAACATTTTTTTAAAGAAACAATTGCAAAAAGTTTTTAATATCTAATACAGTATGTGGAAGAAGACATTCAAAACTATTCACCAACTGTCATGTTTCATGTTTATTGAGGATAAATAAAGATAAATATATAGAGTTGTCTAGTAGCATAAATTGTAGATGATGAAATAATATCATCCATATTCAATGTCGTCTTCTAGATAAACGAAATACAAATAAACTGTCTTGCTTATATTATGTATAAGGGAAAAATGATGAATAGAAATAAAAATACAATAAAAGATATAAATTATAGAAGGGAGGTCCAAACATATTCAGTAGACAAGCAACTTCTCTTTGTTTACACGTCCATGCGTTTCTGCTGTTTGAAAGCTTGGAAGAAAACCAAAATTGAAATAGAAAGTCGTCTTTATAGTACTGATATATACGAAGACGACTGTGTGACATACAAATTTAATTAATTTTATCCATTAAGTCTATCTAATAATGATTTCATGCACACTTGCAAAGGCCTTGTGCATTATATCATGTTTTGCGGGATTACCGATGCAGATAAGTATACTCTATATATGAACTTTACATCAGTATTTACCAGGAGGTGTTTATGGTTTGCTCACGGTCGAATCAGATTATGACTCTATCTGGTATATGAGACAAGACTCTTATCAGGCAAGTTTAAACGCTTAAAGGGACTTTAAGTGTAATTTCTAGTGACCTTCCATGCAAAGAGGAGAATTCTTGGTTTACAACGGTACCCTTTTAACCTTCGAATAATCATCAAGGGCAGAGAACTCCGTGTGGTGAGCTCTAAAATGGTGTTCAAATGGCCGAAAAACTAAAGTACACTCTAACGTACAGTATGAACTCAACACAGCTGGCGTTACATATGTTTCTCAAAAATCCAGAATATTCTATGTCTAACGCGGTTTTCAAAAATTCCAATGTAAATTATTATTTTCTGTAACTTTTGGAAAGTTTATATTAATACGTTTTAAAGATAAACAAAGTGTTTCTGTAGATAAGTAAGGATAAGTTCTTCAGCCTTGAGTCAAAGGTTAAAAGGGTACTGTTGTAAATCGGACACTCAAATGCCCTGCAATCCATCCACAGATACTTTTGTAAATGAAAATCTAAAAGAATTAAGTTACCCCAAAACATAAATATATAAGAATGATAAAAATTCAAATATCCATATCTTTATAATTTTATCCCTATATTCATTACAAAATATCTGTATTTAGGCACAATATTACAAAATATCTGCATTTAGGCACAATATTACAAAATATCGGTATTTAGGCCTAAATGCAGATTTTACAAAATATCTGTATTTAGGCACAATATTACAAAGTCTTAGCTTCTAGCTTCAGAGGACAGGGAGAAAGGGTAGAAATCTATTTAGGTAAGTTCGAAATAAAAACAATTTTTAAACATTAATTAGAGTAAAAAAAAAACATATTAGTTTATCGCATTGTTAGAAGCAGAATTTTCTTTCAAAAAGAAGGATTAATATTTTTAACGATGCATGAGAATATTCTGTCTCAAAATTTGACCTTGATTGACTGCAAATAATAAAATAAATACGATTTATTCTTTGTAGAATTTTTAAAAACAATAAATTGTGTCTGCTTGAATTAAACATGTTTGTTCTAGGTTCTCTAGATTATGTATCGGAGATGGATGAACTGTTAAAGATCCCAACCCTGCTCCAGGAGAACCAGTTCATACGGCAGGGTTCAGTCCAGCTCTGGTATCAGGAGTTCATGCAAACTGTTGGAAATGATACAACGGTATAAAAACATGTTGTAGGGAAACATTTTGGCGTTCTAAACTTATTTAAAGGGAGTGACCGGCAAGAAGGGGTAGTTGAGCTTAGAGTTGAGCACGGACAAAATATAATCTAAAAAAGGCCTGAACCTTATAGATAAATTTACTCCAGGGTTCATTCTCCATACAGGTAGATCTTATACAGATAGAACCTACTCTAGGGTTCATTATCCATACAGGTGGATTTTATACAGCTTAGAACCTGATACTCCAGGGTTCATTCTCCATACAGGTGGATTTTATACAGCTTAGAACCTACTCCAGGGTTCATTCTCCATACAGGTGGATTTTATACAGCTTAGAACCGTATACTCCACCGAGTACATTCTACATACAGGTGGATTTTATACTGCTTAGAACCTACTCCAGGGTTCATTTTCCATACAAGTAGATCTTATACAGCTTAGAACCTACTCTAGGGTTCATGCTCCATACAGATAGATCTTATGGAAATAGAACCTACTCTAGGGTTCATTTTCCATACAGGTAGATTTTATACAGATAGAACCGAATCCAGGGTTCATTCTCCATACAGATAGATCTTATACAGATAGAACATACTCCAGGGTTCATTCTCCATATAGGTAGATCTTATACAAATCGAACCTACTCCAGGGTTCATGCTCCATACCGTTGGATCTTATACAGATAGAACCTACTCCAGGGTTCATGCTCCATACAGTTGGATCTTATACGGATAGAACCTACTCCAGGGTTCATTCTCCATATAGGTAGATCTTATACAAATAGAACCTACTCCAGGGTTCATGCTCCATACCGTTGGATCTTATACAGATAGAACCTACTCCAGGGTTCATGCTCCATACAGTTGGATCTTATATGGATAGAACCTACTCCAGGGTTTATTCTCTATATAGGTAGATCTTAGATCTTATACGAATAGAACTGACACCGGGGTTCATTCCTAATTAAGGTAGAACCAGGACCATTAAAGTTATTTTATTCAAACTATATTTTAATAAACACCGCAAATATTAACGAGTAAAGTATGGATTGTTCTGTATATTTACATTACTGGGATCTATATATAAAGTTTTTAAATGTTTCTAGGCGAGCAGAGGAAAATTCCAGCATTTTGCATTAGATAATACAACTATTAGGTACAAAATTTTATTTAAGAATGGAATGTTAGTTTTAAACTTGTTTTTGATACTTGATAAAATTGATTAACGATATCTCAATCTCCATCAATTTTTGAAGATATAGACAAATAGACCACTTTAGGAAACCATAGGAGGATGAAAATACGGTGTTAATTATTTAAACATGTTTTATCAGCTTTTCGCACTTTTCTATTCAAGTTTCTATTTTTAACAATCTTTTTTCAAGCTTTAAGTTTACGAGTAAACAAAGAGAAGCTGTTAATTGACAGCTTCTCTTTGTTTCCATGTTTTTATTTATCCATTCTGTTGTAAATCTTGGTATAAATCAAAAATTGATCAAAAGTCGTCGTCATTGTATTGATTCATACGACTTCGACTGTAGAAATTCCCATATTTATGGGAGCACCTTGTATGATATAAAATAAAACTATACAAATAAACTATAACTTAAATCTATACAAATATATACATTTAAAAAGTTTAAAAAATATATTGTTCAAGGAATGAAGCATTGCATCTGGTGAAAGAAAATCTTCAAAATATCGTCTTCAGTTTGGAGGATTTCAAACATCCAATCGCCTACACGTTCATGTATATTCAATGGGAAGCAAATCAAGTAAATAGTAATTATTCTAATTAATTACTTTTTTACCATGAAACCTACAAAATTCTGATTAATCAGACCCAGGTTTTCTCAGATTTTCGTATCAATGTTCAGTTGAATTTGTATTTATACGCGCTTTATAAACCTTTTAAGAGAAGTTATAAAATGTTGAGTGGTATTCAGAGAACAACTTGAAATGATGTCATCTTTTTACTTTCAATTAGTATAAAAGGACGCTTCATAGGTATTTATAATTTGTCACTGAATTATGTTTGGCACATTTTTGACATATCATTTATAAAAATTTCAAATTACAAAATTTTAAGCGACAAGCAGAAGAAAGAAAGTAGATGACAGTCATTCTGCTGTTTTCCGGTAATCACCTTAGATGGTACTATGGTACCATGTTCTTAATATTTCAGATTTCATGGAAAGGAGTGGTTTTATCTTAGTTCATATGTTTATTTAAAAAAGTCTACCCCCATTAAAAGTTTTAACGTCTTCACTTTTTAAAGGGAGTGACCGGCAAGAAGGGGTAGTTGAGCTTAGAGTTGAGCACGGACAAAATATAATCTAAAAAAGGCCTGAACCTTATAGATAAATAGAAAATGTCTGTCAAAACGTTATAGCACTGCAAACCAAATTAAATGTGTTTTAAATAGTTATTTTGTACCTTAATAAGTTTGTAATCGTATTTATATTTTATATATTTAGAATAAGTTGTATTTATTTATTGCATAGGATAAGGAAACAATCCCTTTTTTACTTTTTTATTCAGTTTAACGCATTTAGACTTCCTAAAGGCCTTTGACATTTGTGATTTAAAAGCAACATTTTTAAATGACACTGATCCAATCTCCTTCATGAAGAAGATATTTATTACTTTGTTATTACCAGCGTATTGAAGAATCAAAATGTCGTATGACGCATGTTTTTTAGGATTTTGAGAAGAAACTTGGAATGTTTTTGGCTCAGAATATCCAGTATCTGGCAGATATAAAACTTAACATTAGTGTAGAGGATCCTAACTTTACAGAGAACCTGATCCAGGGTTCATTCTCCATACAGGTGGATTTTATACAGTACGGAGCTGGTTCGGAATTTATCTCTTGCCTTCGGAGTTATCATTATTGTCAGCCTTCTCCTTATATCAGATATTAAGGTAAGTTTATCTAATCAAAGTTTGAAAAATGATGTTTCCCTCTTTAGAAATAAGTTTTACCCTCGAACCCCCGTTGTGATTCATTACTTGAGTTGACAAAAAGGGAACTGCCGGTATATAGCTTTTGTTTACACAATATCTATTCTTTAGCTCTTTCTATATTATTTATCTAACTATCTTTCTAAAATCAAAAAAAAGTACATACAGTACACTTTAGATTATTCAATCAGTTTAAATATATGTATTTTCCACCGGATGTGTACTATCTACATGTACTCTGCCTATCTATCTACATTCTTAGGATCTGTACTGGTTCCTGTACTCTATTTATCTATCTATATAGGGAGTGTACTGGTTGACTGTACTCTATTTATCTATCTATATAGGGAGTGTACTGGTTGATATGTGTACTATGAAACTGTAAGTATATGTACTTTATCTATCTATCTAGGTAGTGTACTGGTTGATCTATTACTATAACCTGTAAGTATATGTACTTCATCTATTATCTAGGTAGTGTACTGGTTGATCTGTGTACTATAACCTGTAAGTATATGTACTTCATCTATATATCTAGGTAGTGTACTGGTTGTGGTGTATGTACTATCTACCAGTAAGTATATATGTACTATATCTGCATATATATCTAAGTATTTGTACTGGTTGTGGTGTATATACTATCTACCAGTAAGTATATATATGTACTATATCTACAAATATATCTAGGTATCTGTACTGGTTGTAGTGTATGTACTATCTACCAGTAAGTATATATGTACTATATCTGCATATATATCTAGGTATCTGTACTGGTTGTAGTGTATGTACTATCTACCAGTAAGTATATATGTACTATATCTGCATATATATCTAGGTATCTGTACTGGTTGTAGTGTATGTACTATCTACCAGTAAGTATATATGTACTATATCTGCATATATATCTAGGTATCTGTACTGGTTGTGGTATGTGTGGCTCTGACACTGCTAAATATGGTTGGTGGTTTGTATTTCCTCGGATTAACAATTGAAATAGTCACCTCAATCCTTCTCCTGCTAAGGTTAGTTTACAGGGAAACGTTACGATTTTTTAAAAAAAGGGGGTCGTATAACGCACTGGCCGACTACTAATGCACTTGAAATTTTGGCTCATTTGAAGTGCATGAAAGACCTTGAAGCACCTGTAGCAAATTGTACAGTATGTATGCAAACTGTAGACAAGAAATGGCAGGCACATAGCTTGGAATTTAAAAGGGGGGCACACAAGTTAAAACCTGAAAAAAAACTTTAAAATGTGTCTTAATTAATGAATGAAGAATAAAAAACTAGATATTTAACTTATCAACCATTATAGTTTACTAAGGTAGATAATTTGCATATTTTCTTTACCTTAAGTGCTATTGAGAAGCTATTTGCATCAAAACAAAAAAAACTGGTGGTTTAAGATGTTGAAATTTGAGTTAAACTATGAATAAGTGTACTCTTGAATATTTTTGAATCACGAAAAAGCCAATACTTATTTTTAATACAGAGAAAGTAAAAATTCCAACATTTTAAAACTTTATTCTGTAGAAGTTTGCTTTGATCAAACATGCAAATTTGTTACCCTATAGAAGAAAATATAAGGCAAAACGATCTTTTAAAACAATCGTTTTTGAGTTTTTAAAACGATAGTTTTGCCTCATATCTTTACATAGGATAACAAAGGAATTGAGTATTTGCCACAAACTCTGATTTTCAAATCACTATGTCTTTGGAACCCAATTTTGCAGAACTTTGATATTTCAAACTATTAATTCTGTTAAATCAAATAATCTGAGTTTGAAATATCAAAGGTTTACAACATCGGGTTCTGAAGATATTGAGGTTTAAATATTTGATTTTGTTCCAATGACTCAATTCCTTTGCATTGATAAAAGCAAACTTTTCCAGAATACAATTTTAAATCGTTGGAACCCTCTCAGATTGTCATAAAACCTTATAAAAGTCTAAAAATATATTTTTTTAAGTTTCTGTCAAACGAATCTAGCTATTGCCCATCGCTAAGTACAAACAGTTTAATTAAACCTGGCCATTTTTTGTATAAAATTTAAATTTGTCTCCCTGTTACTCTGTGCAGTACGATGGTTCATTAGAATCATTAATCTAATAAAAGAAGGGAAAAGGATAAGCTTCTCAAAATGCAAAAGATTTATTTAAAGGGAGTGACCGGCTATTTCAGGTAGTTGAACTGAGTATGCAGTGTTGTAGAAAACTTCTTTCGGATTCATTTGAGAGCGCAAATTCGATGTTCAAAACTCCTACTTTGGGGGTGGATACGCTTTCAGAATTAGTTAAACTACAGATAGACAGACTTGTTAAATTATTAGTTTCTATTTTCTCATTATTCTAGTTTCTCATTATTAAAAAAGATTTTTTGCAGATTTTCTAGAATTATTATTGAAACGACAACATTTGACGAATTTGAAGAAAGGAATTGAGTTTTAGCAACAAACTTAAATTTTCGAATTCCAATATCTTAGCGACCTGATGTTGTACACATTTGATATTTCAAACTTAGATAAGTTGAGCTAGCATAATTCATAGTTTGAAATATCTAAGGTCTACGACATTTGGTTTGAACAATACAAGGACTAGAAAATCAGAGTTTGTTGCAAAGACTCAATTCCTTTGCCAATAAATTCAAAGAAAATAAGAAATTCAATGAAACCGAAATAATCGATTTTAGCATTGATTTATTGACAAATTTATTTTTAGAAATATATTCCTAACCATCTAATTAGATTACTGCAGTATAATTTTTACTTTATTTTTCGTTGTCGTTATTTAATAATTTTAAAAAAACTAATTCTGAAATCGTATCCACCCCCAAAGTAGGAGTTTTGAACGTCGAATTTGCGCTTAAACTCAGGATTTACAGATCTTTAAAAAGTTTAATATGTATCAAATGAATCCGGAAGAAGTTTCCCACAACACTGCAAACTCAGTTCAACTACCTTACATAGCCGGTCACTCCCTTTAAACTCTATCATTTCACATAACAGGATAGAAATAAAAATTCCCAAATAATGTATATCAGAAAGCAGTCAATTTATCTTTAATGTGAAGAAAAATAATCCTTTACACATACTATTAAAAACAAAAGTTAGATTTTATGCCAATTTTCTCCCCTTTCTTCCTTTTTTCTTTTATCTTCTGTTTCCTTCTTTTCATTTTCTTCTTTTTTGTCTCAGAAAGTGTCCCCCTCCTTCTTATTTAAAAGGGGGGGGGGGCACGTGCCCCTGCGCCCCCACCCAAACCTACGGACCTGCAAAATGGGACCTTCTTTGAATGATAAATATATGTGGCAAAAGCAATTTTTAACCTATAAAAAGCTCAAATTGTACCACATTTTCCACTGTACAGTGTTTATTCTAAATAGATATTTACATGAAATTAATTATATTCAAATTCATGTTTATTTCCTTAAAATACAGTTTTTGTTCAAAATTGATAAATTGATTTTGGGGATTCTATTTTATAAGTGTATTAAGTTTGATATGATTTTATAAAAATGTATGATTAATATATTTAAATTTAAACTAATAACTAGATCTTTAAATTTTTCTTTAAAGTAAAAATTGGAAGAAAGTTCGAGTTTTTGCAAATAACTTTTTCATGTTAGAGGTCAGGGAAGAAATCAATACATTTTCTTTAATTTGATTTGAAAACTGAAAAGTTTCCCTAAACTTTGTTTAAAGTTCGTCAGGTCCCTCTTAACTTTTTTCTCTGTGTAAGTTTGGAACCCGGAGAATAGGAATCCTTGAACCCTGGTTTAAATCAACCTTTGCAAGAAAATTATTTCTTTGATTCAAATTATCCATTTTCAAAGAAAGATTTTTTTCTTGAAAATATTGATTAAATATTTATTGAAAAATCCGTTTTCGATAAATCATGGAATTTTAAATACAAAATAAATTCTCTTTGAATCTTTAAACAAAGATTTTTCCTAAATCCACAAACCTTTGACAACTTCGTAGAAAAGTAAAAGTGTAAAGAAAAAGAATGCAAAAAGGACAGAAAAGCCTCTAATTGTGTATTTTTCTAGAATAAAAGGTAATTTTTCAGTGTTGGACTTGCATTGGATTACTCAGCACACATTGGTGTTACGTTTCTGGTTACAAAAGGTAATTGTTAATATACATAGGACAGGACTATAGACACGTAGGACAGCACAGGAAAGAAAAGGACACGCTGAACAGGACAGCATAGATTATAGAACACAGAGGACTTGATACACCGGACAGAACAGAACATACCGGACAAACTATAGAAGCGGAAAACATAGTGAAGGACAACCAGGATAGGAAATACAGGACAGGACACACAGGACAGGAAACACAGGATAGGAAATACAGGACAGGAAACACAGGATAGGAAATACAGGATAGGAAATACAGGATAGGAAATACAGGACAGGAAATACAGGACAGGAAACACTGGATAGGAAATACAGGATAGGAAATACAGGATAGGAAATACAGGACAGGAAACACTGGATAGGAAATACAGGACAGGAAATACAGGACAGGAAACACAGGATAGGAAATACAGGATAGGAAATACAGGACAGGA
>NW_019396888.1:357929-371351 GCF_000591075.1 Eurytemora carolleeae | reverse complement strand
AAAAAAAACTAATTCTGAAAGCGTATCCACCCCCAAATCAGGAGTTTTGAACGTCGAATTTGCGCTCAAACTCAGGATTTACAGATCTTTAAAAAGTGAAATATGTCTCAAATGAATCCTAAAGAAGTTTTCGACAACACTGCATACTCAGTTCAATTACCTTACATAGCCGGTCACTCCCTTTAAGGGCACCATTGTGAATCAGGTGATACAAGTTTACTATAAATTACAACAACACTGACTTTAACATTAACAATATTTCTGGATGTGTGTGTTTAAAAAAACTAAAAACATTTCTCAAACGTTTAAAAATATTTTGTTTTGTACATTCCAATGTTTTTGATCTGATTATGTTTAGTTGTTTGGAATGTGTGTTGGATTCGGTTTATTCTATGGTTTACTGGTACTTCCAGTTCTTCTTTCTTGGTTTACAGGAGGATTCTCTTCAACAAAACCGTCATCATCTCAGTCCGCGGAAACTAAATTTGCCAATAAATAAAATATATCTGTATTTACTTTAACTTTTTTGTTATCATGAAGGGCTGGAATTTATATTTATCTCCTAAATCTGTGGATAAAACTTTAATCTCCATTATATTTCCTAAATTCCTAGAGGAAATCGATGAAACCTGTATTTCCTATATATCTCCAAAATCCCTAGATTAAACCTATATCTCCTAACCCCCTAGATAAGACCTGTATCTCCTGTTTCTATCTCTTAAATTTAAGATAAAACCTGTATCTCTTATATATATCTCCTAACCCCCTAGATAAAACCTGTATCTCTTATATATATCTCCTAACCCCCTAGATAAAACCTGTATTTCTTATATAGTATACGGTTTAATATATACATGAATACGCATAGTATCTTATATAGTATACGGTTTAATATATACATGAATACGCATAGTATGTTAAAGAATTGCAACATTTAAACCACTTTTCTTCACATCTAGAAGCCCAAATATGTGCCAAAAATGCATTATACGAAAACAGGGTTGAAGTTGGAAGATTTGAAATGAACTAAACTATTAGTAAATAACGTATTGCAGTGCCTCACCGATCTTCTATATAATAAAGCTCTTATGCTAATATCTATATGTTTTTAATACACATATCTTCTACCAATATATGCTATATCTCCAATAGCTCCTTTATATCTCCTGGATAAGATGTAAAGCTAAAGTATAAATATTTGTCCCCCTGGGATAAAGATGATGGATAGTTTACTTGAAAAGAGATTATTTAGGAAAATCTGGGATCTCCCAGATCTATCAATCTTCTATGATGAGAAAATATCATCTCACCTGGAATACAAGGAAGAAATTCTTGCAGAAAGACAAATTAAATTTAATCCATGTCTTGAACTTTTAAGAATAAAATTTAGAAGAAAATCCTTTTCTTTCTTTAAATTTCATTTTTTATTTTTTAATTAAAAACTGCAAGATTTATACACTTTGAAGTTTGAACAGACGTAAATAAGTAAAAAAAGGATTAATACATGGTGTCCATACAAATACAAATTGTTGAAACTGATAAAATAACATATTAAAGTGGTTTAAGTTCTGTAAAACACTATCATGCTTACATACAGAGTTACCCACAGCGGAGATATAATAGAGACGACTGAATAAAATGTACAAAATGTGATTTGCCTTTCAGCTTTTTCACGCTTCCTTTCCTTCCTTCCTTCAAGATTTTTGCTAAACCACGGAAGGCAGAAAACCAAATTCAAACTTCCGATTATTTTATCCAAAGAGTTGATGGTCCCTTTTAAGGATACCCCTGTACAATTATATAGCACACCTAAATAATAATTATCAAAAAAAGGCTTTCCTATTTATCTTAAAATAATCAGAATCATTTACAAAAAAAATGTTAAGTAACATTTTTTGAGAGTTTGTTAGATAATTTGATTAGACGGTTTAGTTGGTCATTTTACTTGAGAACAGTACTTTACAAAACCGGATTTACTCCGATTGTACAACTCTGAAAGCGTTTTGGAGGGATTACCAATTGTCTTGTACAAGAACTGGTTTTGTGGAGGCCCGGTCCGCCTTCCCTGGCCCCGGCCCGGTCCGTCTCCTTCAGCCTCGGTATTGATTAACAGGGAGAGGACTCCTGAGCCGTGAGCCAGGCAGTAGAGTTGCGTACTCACACATACCTTTATCCTGCCCCGCCTCCCATACAGGGGGCGTGGCTAATCCAGCCATCCAGGTGATCCTTCCTCTCACAGAGTCCAGCTTGACTATGCCAGTGATATGATAATCGAGATTATGAAGAGGATGAGTAGCACGTATTCTGTATATCCGGAGAAACTAATGTTGTGAGAGTAGAGCACTCCAGGTAGGGTTCCATCTCTTGGTTTCTTTCCTCTTAACTCAACTCATAGACAGGATTTCAAATGGGGAGCAATCTCATTACGTTCAAACATCTCTTCATTAGTATTTTCTTATAATATATAAATAGATGTAAAAGGATGTTTCTTAATGATGATGTTTAATTAATTATCTATTGTGTATTAATTAGGTTCCCACACTCCCACCGGTTCTAGACATTTACATCAATATAGATTGTTGCAACCCTTCCCTTCTATTCAGTAGATAGAATACATTATGTTTGTCACTGATTAATATTCTCAACCCTTGGCCAAGTTTCTTTCACTCTTTATAAAAACAATTTCGATTTATCTACGTAGAGGATAGTTATTCCATCCCTATCTGTAGTAAACAATCTAAGCTCAAACTGTCAATTAGAATTTCTCCAAACGAACTAGATGCCTCTAAAAGACTCCAAAAATGTTTTTTCAAATCAGGATGTTTTAATTTAAGTTATCCCAGTTTATAAAAACTCAGATGAAAAAATAACCTTTAAGGCATGCATTCCTTAATCTTTAGACTTTATCTTATTTTCGCTTATTAAGTTTGACATAAAAGAAATTCGATTATAGTAAATTCTACTAATGAATTACAACCAAAACTCAATCCAGAGCAATTCATAAATTATTTCAGAATAAAGCTATCTTAATCATACGTCAAGCTATTATCAAGCTAACCAAATCATAATCAATCTAGCCTAATCTAGATAGTTAGTTTAACCTAACATCTATGTCAAATGAATTGAGTCTTTACCACAAACTCTGATTGTCTAATTCCTATATCTTTACTACCCAATGTCGTAGACCTTAATTATTTTAAACTATGAATACTTTTAGATTAAATAATGTAAGTTTGAAATATCAGAGGTTTACACCATCAAGTTGCAATGATATATGGATTAGAAAAGTTGAGTTTGTGGCAAAGACTCAATTCCTTTCTAGTGACATTTCACTTCCTTATATCAAGAAATCCCTATCTCATATCAAGATATCCCAACCTTAGATCAGGATATCCCAACCTTAGATCAAGATATCCCAACCTTATATCAAGATATTCCAACCTTATATCAAGATATCCCTATCTTATATCAAGGTATCCCAACCTTAGATCAAGATATCCCTATCTTATATCAAGGTATCCCAACCTTAGATCAAGAAATCCCTATCTTATATCAAGATATCCCAACCTTATATCAAGATATCCCAACCTTATATCAAGAAATCCCTATTTCATATCAAGATATCCCAACCTAAAATCAATCTTAAACTAAGTCAAAATATCCCTATTTCGTATCAAGATATCCCAACCTTAAATCAAGATATCCCAACCTAAAATCAATCTTAAACTAAGTCAAAATATCCCTATTTCATATCAAGATATCCCAACCTTAAATCAAGATATCCCAACCTAAAATCAATCTTAAACTAAGTCAAAATATCCCTATTTCGTATCAAGATATCCCAACCTTAAATCAAGATATCCCAACCTAAAATCAATCTTAAACTAAGTCAAAATATCCCTATTTCATATCAAGATATCCCAACCTTAAATCAAGATATCCCAACCTAAAATCAATCTTAAACTAAGTCAAAATATCCCTATTTCATATCAAGATATCCCAACCTTAAATCAAGATATCCCAACCTAAAATCAATCTTAAACTAAGTCAAAATATCCCTATTTCATATCAAGATATCCCAACCTTAAATCAAGATATCCCAACCTAAAATCAATCTTAAACTAAGTCAAAATATCCCTATTTCATATCAAGATATCCCAACCTTAAATCAAGATATCCCAACCTAAAATCAATCTTAAACTAAGTCAAAATATCCCTATTTCATATCAAGATATCCCAACCTTAAATCAAGATATCCCAACCTAAAATCTATCTTAAACTAAGTCAAAATATCCCTATTTCATATCAAGATATCCCAACCTTAAATCAATATATCCCAACCTAAAATCTATCCTAAACTAAGTCAAAATATCCCTATTTCATATCAAGATATCCCAACCAAAAATCTATCTTAAACTAAGTCAAGATATCAAGATATCCCAAACTTGTATCAAGTTATCCTAAACTCCGTAAAGCAATCCCAACCTCAAATCCAATTATTGGAACCTCAACCCTCAAATCATGTTTTACCAACCGGAAGTCATATCATGTATAAACTTAAACTCATGATCTATCTTGACCTTAAATCGTGCTATCTAAACCAGAAATAACGTTATCTAAACCAAAAATAACGTTATCTAAGTCATAAATAACGTTATCTAAGCCAAAAAATAACGTTATCGAAACCAGAAACAACGTTATCTAAGCCAAAAATAACGTTATCTAAACCAAAAAATAACGTTATCTAAACCAGAAATAACGTATCTAAACCAAAAATAACGTTATCTAAACCATAAATAACGTTATCTAACCGAAAAATTATGTGAAATACTCAAAGTCATTTATGTTAAACCTCAAACTGTGCTTTCTAAAACCTAAATTTATATTTTCTAAACCTATGTAGTTCCACTTTTCGTTTTTAATCCTTTTTCTCGATCTTATAACTCATGTTTAAGAAACTTCATTACTCCCTGGACCACACTTCTGATCTTGGTTCTAAAGTTATGAATATTTTTGCAAATTTTTCCGTTCCTTCTTCATATTTTCGTCCTGATCTTTCCTAAATTCTCTTTTAGTTTCTTAACTTCTTCATACATTTTACTTCAAATTCTACTTTCTCTTCTATTTTTTATTTGTTTATATTTCCAATATTTTCCTCTTTTCTCCGTTTTTACTCTTTATCTAACGCCAAAATACAGCAAATTGTATTGGAATATAACCATCTTTGTTTCTACATTTTTTCTTCTCTTGTTCTACATTCCGAAATTTTCTTCTGTCGTCCACCTTTCCGTTATCCTATCTTGAATCCAATATCAATACCTTGCACTGTTTTAATTTCTATCACGCGTTCCCTCCGTCCTTTCAACTACTCCTGTCTTGACCACTCATACATTCTCTTGACAACATTTCTCCGTCCGTGCAACAAATTTTATCTTCAATTATCTGTATATTGTTCATTTGTAGGGAAATCAATTCTTCAATTATCTGTATATTGTTCAATTGTAGGAAAATCAATTCTGCAATTATCTGTATATTGTTCAATTGTAGGGTAATCATTTCTTCAATTATCTGTATATTGTTCAATTGTAGGAAAATCAATTCTTCAATTATCTGTATATTGTTCATTTGTAGGGAAATCAATTCTTCAATTATCTGTATATTGTTAAATTGTAGGGAAATCAATTCTTCAATTATTTGTATATTGTTCATTTGTAGGGAAATCAATTCTTCAATTATCTGTATATTGTTCAATTGTAGGGTAATCAATTCTTCAATTATCTGTATATATTGTTAAATTGTAGGGAAATCAATTCTTCAATTATTTGTATATTGTTCAATTGTAGGGAAATCAATTCTTTATTTATCTGTATATTGTTCATTTGTAGGGAAATCAATTCTTCAATTATCTGTATATTGTTCATTTGTAGGGAAATCAATTCTTTATTTATCTGCATATTGTTCATTTGTAGGGAAATCAATTCTTCAATTATCTGTATATTGTTCATTTGTAGGGAAATCGATTCTCTTTATTTATCTGTATATTGTTAAATTGTAGGGAAATCGATTCTTTATTTATCTGTATATTGTTCATTTGTAGGGTAATAAATTCTTCAATTATCTGTATATTGTTCAATTTCAGGGAAATCAATTCTTCAATTATCTGTATATTGTTCATCTGTAGGGAAATCAATTCTTCAATTATCTGTATATTGTTCATTTGTAGGGAAATCAATTCTTCAATTATCTGTATATATTGTTAAATTGTAGGGAAATCAATTCTTCAATTATTTGTATATTGTTCAATTGTAGGGAAATCAATTCTAATTCTTCAATTATCTGTATATTGTTCATTTGTAGGGTAATCAATTATTCAACGTATTCCTTTTAAAGGTTGTGCTAAATTTGTTGCCTTTTAGATTAGCAGGTATAATTGGAATTGTTTATAAATAAGATTTTACAATACAGCGCGCCTATCTTATATTTAAGAAAGTTTAGACCCGATCGGTTCCGCCGTTTTGACGTTGAGGAATGGTTAGCATTAATTTGAAAACAAAATAAATGTCAATAAAGCATTCTGCATTTTACGGTTAAAATTGGGTCAAAAGTGTAAGCTTTCTAAAATTGAACCGTTCCAGGGGTAGTCTGGGGAAGGGGTAATTTCTAGAAATATTTAATGATAAATCAGGTTAAATTACATGGTTTTTGTAGAACGTTAAACTAGTTTAGCCAGCTTTTTATCAGTATTTCAGGCAAGGTTTTATTGTTTCTTTTTCAAGTTTTTACTTGATTTTTGGAAACCGATTGAAGCTTAGGAATTTTCATATTTTTCAAATTTTTTTCCCCAAAACAGTTTTAGAACAGGTCCAATATAAATATGGTCAATTATTGTATGTTTTCTGAGAATAAAAACTTCAAGCCTGAATTTTATTGCCGAT
The DNA here is from genome assembly GCF_000591075.1 of Eurytemora carolleeae. Lineage (NCBI taxonomy): Eukaryota > Metazoa > Arthropoda > Copepoda > Calanoida > Temoridae > Eurytemora > Eurytemora carolleeae. The sequence goes on along the minus strand of NW_019396888.1, from coordinate 364,416 downwards.
ATCGACAAATTGTGCAGAATAATTGAAAAAAAGAAAATCATAAATTGGCTTTGACCGTTAAACCTTTATAATGATAATAGTAAAATTTTGAGATCTCTACCATATAAATATATACAAAGTTGTAATCTCGGTTTGTCTGTTTTTATATCAGATCATAACTCATGAACCCCTTAACTGATTTGCTTCAGACTTTGATTGGGGAATTTGGGAGAACCAGTGGAATGTTCTCAAGTTAGTTTTAAAAATCGAATGGGTCCACTTGGGAAAAATAGCTAATATCTTTATTTAAGATTAAGCACGGGAACGAGTACCCTAAGTAGCTATGCGTACCCTTGGCAACCCTGGGTTCCCAAGCTATTCGTTTATAAGCTTCAATTTTAAAGGAATCCGTTTTTCGGTATTTTTTTTTCATTAAAATATGTTCAAGATCCCTGTAAGAAAGTTTTGTATCCCGCTACCAAAATGTATTGCATTATATTGTATTACAGTCCATGGTTATGTATTTTTCTTCAATCGTTCCTGCCAATGAGTCTATTTTTATCGTTTTCTCCTAATATTTCAAAAAATGGAGGGTGGGGGTCGGGTGGGGAATAGGGTAGTTATTAAACTGAAAATCCTTCTTAAAGTTTTCCTAGTTTCTGTGAGAAAGAAAGAACGAAAGAAATTTTCTATTTAATAGATTCTTAAATTTATTTTCCTTGTGAAACCTTGTAAACTGTACAGTGTACACTGTTTACTGTGTCATTACTATTCATTTGCCCGTAGTTACTAGACCCTTGGGACTCTAGGGATACCTGGAGAACCATCCTACCAGTCGAGTCTTATACTGCCAGATACTTTGCAGAGCAATAAAGACGACCGTAAATGTTAAACTTAAATATTTAAAATTAATTTTACTATGCTTTCAAACCTTGCTTGGTAAATAAATTTAATAAAAAAAACCAAAATGTTCACACAATCATGAATGCTCTACAGCTATAATAAAGAAAACTTGTATACAGCTATATTAAAGAACAATTGTGTACAGCTAATAAAGAACAATTGTATACAGCTTAAATAAAGAACAATTGTGTACAGGTAATGAAGAAAAATTTTGTACAGCTTAAATAAAGAACAATTGTGTACAGCTATAATAAAGAACAATTGTGTACAGCTAATAAAGAACAATTTTGTACAGCTTAAATAAAGAACAATTGTGTACAGCTAATAAAGAACAATTTTGTACAGCTAATAAAGAACAATGTATAGCTAATAAAGAACAATTGTGTAAAGCTAACAGCTAATAAAGAACAATTGTGTACAGCTAATAAAGAACAATTGTGTACAGCTTTCCATTGTGTATAGCTAATAAAGAACAGTTGTGTACAGCTGATAAAGAACAATTGCGTACAGCTAATAAAGAACAATTGTGTACAGCGAATAAATAACAATTTTGTACAGCTAATAAAGAGCAATTGTGTACAGCTAATAAAGAAAAATTTTGTACAGCTAATAAAGAATAATTTTGTACAGCTAATAAAGAACAATTGCGTATAGCTAATAAAGAACAATTGTGTACAGCTAATAAAGAACAATGGTATACAGCTAATAAAGAACAATTGTGTACAGCTAATAAAGACCCCATTATTTCAGTTCTGGTTCAAATTCAATAACTACCGATCACAAATATTTTTCTAAACAGCGGCTTTTAAAATGTTCTAGTCGCAGTGCTTAGCATCGTCTGGTAATATAAACTTATCTGAGTTTTATACTAAAACTAATCTAATATGTTTTAAACTGGCGAAGTAGTTACTAAGTATGTTACCCTAACAACTTGAAAAGTGCGCTATCTAAACCAGAAATAANACATACATTACACCTAATCTGCATAGAACATACATTACACCTAATCTGCATAGAACATACATTACACCTAATCTGCATAGAACATACATTACACCTAATCTGCATAGAACATACATTACACCTAATCTGCATAGAACATACATTACACCTAATCTGCATAGAACATACATTACACCTAATCTGCATAGAACATACATTACACCTAATCTGCATAGAACATACATTACACCTAATCTGCATAGAACATACATTACACCTAATCTGCATAGAACATACATTACACCTAATCTGCATAGAACATACATTACACCTAATCTGCATAGAACATACATTACACCTAATCTGCATAGAACATACATTACACCTAATCTGCATAGAACATACATTACACCTAATCTGCATAGAACATACATTACACCTAATCTGCATAGAACATACATTACACCTAATCTGCATAGAACATACATTACACCTAATCTGCATAGAACATACATTACACCTAATCTGCATATCTGTACCTTGTCTGCTTTAGGATCATTTACGGTTAAAGGACTAGATCCAATAGAACTGCAGAACTAGATGCAAATCCGCCACTATCTTATAGTTTATGTTCTTAATGGGACCGTAGGCGTAATTTCAAGTGACTCTTCATTTATAAAGGGGGATGTCCGATCCACAGCAGTACCCTTTAGATATTTGACGTAACTTAAGTATTTTAATATTTACTTTCGAGGGAGCAGAAGCCACATGAATATTGAATAATATATATTTTTTAATGAATTTTTGAAAATCGCGTTAGTTCACATTGTTCGTTAGCTTACACTGTAGTCGTTCGGCAATTTAAACACCATTGCAGAGATAAACACACGGAGTTCTCTGCGTTCATTATCATAGAGCTTCACTTTAAATTAGCTTACAGTCCCATAAAGTAAATCTAAAAGAGTATCTTGTACAACGTACATATTCTTTATAACCTTTATAAAACCAAAACCAGAATCATGTACAATGTACATGATTCGTATAAATTTGTATGAGTACCTAAATCTGGTTTGTGTAGGAGTACCTAAATCTGGTTTGGGCAGGAGTACCTAAATCTGGTTTGTGTAGGAGTATCTAAACCTGGTTTGTGTAGGAGTATCTAAACCTGGTTTGTGTAGGCGTACCTAAACCTGGTTTATGTAGGAGTACCTAAACCTGGTTTGTGTAGGAGTATCTAAACCTGGTTTGTTTATGAGTACCTAAATCTTGTTTGTGTAGGCGTACTTAAATCTGGTTTGTGTAGGAGTACCTAACCTGGTTTGTGTAGGAGTATCTAAACCTGGTTTGTGTAGGAGTACCTAAATCTGGTTTGTTTAGGCGTACCTAAATCTGGTTTGTGTAGGAGTACCTAAACCTGGTTTGTGTAGGAGTATCTAAACCTGGTTTGTGTAGGAGTACCTAAATCTGTTTTTTTAGGAGTACCTAAACCTGGTTTGTGTAGGAGTACCTAAATCAGGTTTATGTAGGAGTGCCTAAATCTGGTTTGTGAAGGAGTACCTAAATCTGGTTTGTGTAGGAGTATCTAAATCTGGTTTGTGTAGGAGTACCTATATCTGGTTTGTGTAGGAGTATCTAAATCTGGTTTGTATAGGAGTACCTAAATCTGGTTTGTGTAGGAGTACCTATATCTGGTTTGTGTAGGAGTGCCTAAATCTGGTTTGTATAGGAGTACCTAAATCAGGTTTGTGTAGGAGTATCTAAACCTGGTTTGTGTAGGAGTACCTAAATCTGGTTATTTTAGGAGTACCTAAACCTGGTTTGTGTAGGAGTACCTAAATCTGGTTTGTGTAGGAGTACCTAATCTGGTTTTTGTAGGAGTACCTAAATCAGGTTTGTGTAGGAGTATCTAAACCTGGTTTGTGTAGGAGTACCTAAATCTGGTTTTTTTAGGAGTACCTAAATCTGGTTTGTGTAGGAGTATCTAAATCTGGTTTGTGTAGGAGTGCCTATATCTGGTTTGTGTAGGAGTACCTAAATCTGGTTTGTGTAGGAGTATCTAAATCTGGTTTGTGTAGGCGTACCTAAATCTGGTTTGTGTAGTAGTACCTATATCTGGTTTGTGTAGGAGTATCTAAATCTGGTTTGTGTAGAAGTACCTAAATCTGGTTTGTGTAGGCGTACCTAAATCTGGTTTGTTTTTGTGTAGGAGTACCTAATCTGGTTTTTGTAGGAGTACCTAAATCAGGTTTGTGTAGGAGTACCTATATCTGGTTTGTGTAGGAGTATCTAAATATATCTCTAAAATCCACTATGTATGGGAGTAGCTGGTGTGTTTAGGACATATTAATATATCTAATCTGTATTGAAAAGTACTGAGGTTAGATTGTAAGAGCTGGTTTAGGATGAAAACGTATCTGTCAGTGTCAGCCGGGAGTAATATTCCCTCAAACATGCTATATTAATTAAGAACATATTCATGATTTTATACTTTCTCTTTAATATCTGATTATTTACGTCAGACGGCCCTTNCCCCACCCCTTTTTTCCTAATTTTAAAATCTCAATACTTACGCATTTTGACCAATACAATACACCTTTCATAATTATAAAATTCACGTGAAAAGGTTTTGTATTGTTATTTGTTATTTTTAGGATTAAAACGATCCACGCACACTCTCCTCATTAACGACCTAGAAAGAGCTGTATTTATAGAGTGTCATATTCACAAAGATACCCTTAAAAGGGTTGTCTGTAAGCTAACGCAAGGAATGTCCGGGCTGTATTATAATATAGATTTATATATTTAAATAGTTAAATGTTTCCCCCATCAAAACAGTATGAATCAGAAAAACGAAAAATCTCCGGTTTTTCACAAAAACGTGATTATTTACCACATAACAAAAAAGTGTTCTCAAAAAGTTTGTTTTTATTACATTATGCAAATTTTTCTCTGATCAAAGATGTTAATCAAAACTTTTTTTAAGCGAAAAAGGAAAAAAACCGTTTACTAATTTTTTTGGAATCAATATCAATGGTCAGAGTAAACTTTGCATAATGGTATAAAAGCAAACTTGTCTACCATGCAATTTTGAAATAGTTAATTTATGATTTTAAATGATAACTCATAAATGAGAATTTTACTTCGATTAATAAATCGTAAAATCAAATTAAATGAGAATTTTACTTCAAATAATAAATCGTAAAATCAAATTAAATGAGAATTTTACTTCAAATAATAAATCGTAAAATCAAATTAAATGAGAATTTTACTTCAAATAATAAATCGTAAAATCAAATTAAATGAGAGTTTACAAAAACAGACATTTTGATCCACGAAAAGTCTCCGTCGATGAACAAATGAACTGAGCACTCGCCTCAAACTCTTATTGTATTATCCCTCTATCTCAGTAACCTTAAAACATTTGAAACCATGACTAAATGATCTTTCAGAATTCATAGAATTCAAAGGGATATGACATCAGGTTCTAAAGATATAAGGATTAACAAATTAGGGGTTGAGGCGAGTAATCAGTTATTTTTTTGCTTTTAGTTGTGTGGATATGATGTATAACAACTTTCACAGTTTTAGATAAAAAATTTAATAAAATCTCAAGCTGCAATAAAAAAATTCTTTTGTTCTTTAAAGAAAGGTTAATATTTTAAAAGAATTTTTTTTCTACTTTTCTAATTCATTTTCAAAAGAATTTGCAAAAGATAAGTATCATCAAGAAAGGTGAAAAGGTTTTTATTTTAAACATAAACACAAAAATACATTTTAGTATTTGCAATTCAATTCAGTATTAGAAATTGCTAATCTCTTTAATTCACTCTTATATTTTTCAGTTTACTTTATCAATGAAAGAGTGTTGTAAAAGGCAATTTTCAAAAATGGAGGTTTTGAAAAAGAATTAAACGAGAGAAGAATTTCTTTGAATTATTTTTATTTATTGAAACCATACTTTCAGAGAAATCCTTTTTAAAGAAATATCTGCTCATAACTCTCTTTTATTATTTCTTTTAACTTTACCCTGTTCCTTCAATGTTTGAAATATCCCCCCTCCCTTCCCCTTCCTTCCCCTCCCTTCCTCTCCCTTCCTCTTCCTGAATAAAGTTATGAAAGAAAATGTTAAAAAGTATATTACAAGTTACGAAACCAGTCTAGTACAATAATACATCTTACAATACATTATTCGGATCTTAATTTGCGATTATAAATAACAAAATCATTTTGCATACTAAAAACGATTATCAATTTTTGATTTTGTCTTCAAAGTTTACTATAAAAAATTATAAAAGAAACTACAGAATTACACAGAATCTAAAAGGAAAAGTTTTTTTAATAAGACTTTAAAAAGTGAATCGTTAAAAACTAACCCTAAAATGAGGGTTCGAGTATCCCTGGTTTTCAAAGTCGGCCTGGTCTGAATATTGGATGCATTATTTGCTTACCCATGAAGATCGTTTTTATTTTGATCATTAGTCCATTATGTACTGAGGATAGGATACATTCTAATCTTTATTTTGATCATTAGTCCATTATGTACTGAGGATAGGATACATTCTAACCTTTATTTTGATCATTAGTTCATTATGTACTGAGGATAGGATACATTCTAACCTTTATTTTGATCATTAGTCCATTATGTACTGAGGATAGGATACAT
>NW_019396888.1:270642-357773 GCF_000591075.1 Eurytemora carolleeae | reverse complement strand
ATAATAAAGAGGTATTCATCCTAGTATTTTTATGACGTAATAATAATAATAATAATAATAATAATAATAATAATAATAATAATAATAATATTAATAATAATAATAATAATAATAATAATAATAATAATAATAATAATGATAATAATAATAGTAATGTTATTTCAACAACCCCAAGAAAAAGTACTGTAAATAGATGTAAATTAGATATTGCCATTTTGTGTAAGTTTAAGGCTTAGAACAGTAGTTTTCCAGATCTACTTAAAGTCTTCCTAAATACTAGGATACCCATAAAGGATGAATTTGAAGTGGATATTTCAAAGCTTTAACCTGTATTTATAAAAACCTAAAACTGTGTTGCAATTTTTGGATTTTTTTTCAGTTTTTGTAAAAAGAATCAGACTTAGGACCTTTATCTTTATCCCGTTATATTGTCCCTTTTCCTAACCCAACCTATTTCTCTAACTCTAGTTGACCCTATCCTAACCCTATCTCCCTAACTCTAGTTGACCCTATCCTAACCCTATCTCCCTAACTTAATCTAACTCAACCTCTAACTAATTATAAAGTTATCAAAGCAGTATTTTCACATCCTTACCCAGAATTTCTCTACATAAGTTACACTGGTTTGGGGAACCCTGTAACTACATAAATATCTTGAAACTTATTACTACCAACTTCCTACTACCTAGATGAGGTTGAGAGACTTCTTCGTGAGTATAAACAGAACCAGGAGCTCCTGAGAAGAGTTGGGAGTAGATATTATCAAGTAGTTTATCCAATCCAGGTAACCGTAATCACTGTAGATAATAAGAGGAGAAAACTAGGGAGCCAGGGGTAGGGTTTAATAAAGTAAACTAGAGAGAAAAGAGGGCGGTTTACAACAAAAAACTGGACATTACAGAACTAGTTAGCAAAGAGATGGGTTTACAAGGGAAAACTAGACAGCAAGGAGGAAGATTAGCAGGAGAAAATTAGGGAGTAGGGAGATTGGTTTACAAGGGAAAACTAGATAGCAAGGAGGAAGGTTAGCAAGAGAAAATTAGGGAGTAGGGAGATTTGTTTACAAGGGAAAACTAGATAGCAAGGAGGAAGGTTAGCAGGAGAAAATTAGGGAGTAGGGAAATTGGTTTACAAGGGAAAACTAGATAGCAAGGAGGAAGGTTAGCAAGAGAAAATTAGGAAGCAAAGGGTGGTTTAACAAGCTATGGAGGAAGAAAGTGGGTTTACAGATTAAAACTAGGGAGCAAGGAGTTATCCATGGAGCAAAGCTATAACAGCCAGGGGTTAGCAGGTTAAAACTAGGGAGCAAAAAGTTATCCATAGAGCAAAAATATTAGAGCAAGGGGTAAACGGAATAAAACTAGGGAGCAAGGAGTTATCCAGGGAGCATGGAGATGAGAGCATGAGGTTGACAGGATAAAACTAGGGAGCAAGTAGTTATCCAGGGAGCAAGGAGATAAAAGCAAGAGGATACAACTAGGAAATGTATTATTTCTATGATGCCCATGTTTTCATAACAATTTCTTATTTAAAAGGTTCGACATAGAGAAAAGATGGGTATTTCAACACGGGAGATAGATAGTGGTATTCAACAAAAGGTAATTAAGCATGTCATCTGCTGTAGTGTCATATGTTTATTATCAGAATTATTTCAAATGGTTTTTAAGGTATTTTTCACAAATATGTGAACAATCTCATAAAAAGTCCTAGTAGACGAACTGTACCTCGAAAATAGTCACTCAACCATAAAAATATTTTTAAATATTATAATTTGTATTTTTTCCTCTAAATTACCTTTACCCTGTATAAATTATTTCCTAAATAATTCCTGCAAAATGCTTATCTTAATTAGTAATTAAGCTAAAGCGAAGAAACAACTTGACATTTAGGATTTAAATAAATTATTTTAATGCACGCTTTCCTGTTCTTATTAATACATATTTGTTGAGTCATTTCGATATAATAACTTTTCTTTTACATTTTAAACTAATCAAATATTGACTTAATCAATTGCTATTCACGACATTCTGCTAATTCTAAAAAGTGTAAACTTCAATTTGCAAAATTTGATTGAGGATAATTCAGAATATATACACGTTTATTTTGAAATCAAGCTGAGTACACGAGGAAAATAAGATCGGGGATACATCTTGCGAAGGATACCAGTAAAGAAATTAAACGCATTTCTTAGCAGTAAATCATCCAAAGCTTTTTATATACTTTTCTTTATAAAAGACTACCACAACGGTCATATATTGTCATATAAGGCCTTTACTTAGAAAAAATGTATTTTTCTTCCTCGGTTTACATAGCAAATAACATTAGCAAAATGTCAGGGTTCCTCTGTCAATTTTTACTTCATATTTGAGGAAAACTATAATGAAATGAAATTAGTACACACTCCCTTTGAATTTTAATATTCTAACTAATTGGCAATTTAGGTAAAATAATATAAAGAGTAAAGTAAAGTTTAAATTAAATTTATTTCATGAAACCGGGTTTAGTTTCATACTAAACCAACTTCATTAAACCTGGTTTAGTTTCATACTAAACCAACTTCATGACACCTGGTTTAGTTTCATACTAAACCAACTTCATGAAACCTGGTTTAGTTTCATACTAAACCAACTTCATAAAACCTGGTTTAGTTTCATACTAAACCAACTTCATGAAACCTGGTTTACTTTCAAACTTTCAAGCTTTATGAATCCTGCTTTAGTTTAGTTAGAATGGAAGAATGAATAGAATGAATTATTGTACAGGGTTCCTATGAAAGAGGGATGAATGAATTAATAAATGAATGAATTATTGTACAAGGTTCCTATTGAAGAAGGATGAATGAATTAATAAATGAATGAATTATTGTACAGGGTTCCTATAGAAGAGGGATGAATGAATAAATAAATGAATGAATTATTGTACAGGGTTCCTATGGAAGAGGGATGAATGAATGAATTAATGAATGAATTATTGTACAGGGTTCATATGGAAGAGGGATGAATGATCCTGGTACAGGAGAGGAACCAAGATATGGTCCCAGGGTAGGTTTAAAATTCAAATTGTTTACTGTTCATTCTACGGGATTTCTTTTCGTAGATTTAAGATTGTATAGTTCTTAAAAGGACTGTATTCGTCAATTTCAGTGACCCTTGCAATTTGTTTAGTGGTGTGTTCGATTCACCACAGTACCCTTCAAACAACCTTCAATTGTGGTTTCTCTTAAAATAAAAAAATGTATTGTGCATTTAGGCGATTTATGCTTTAGAGGAAATTAACAGAATTCAACACATTTAAGATAGAAAAAGGGAAGTATTTTTTCTCATTAATACTTTGATAGAAATTCAAGGGGCACCGTTATGAATCAAACATGACATTCTTTTTTCTTTTTTTAATGGAGGGTCACTTTAGAATCCATTTTATCATAGAGCAATAAAACGAAGAGGTGAAGCTTAGCTCAGATGTACACAACCGACCTCCCTATAAATGAATTAATAGAGTGGTCGGTTGTATACATCACGATATGTTTACCTATCTAACGCTGTACATGTATTTTATCTATTAAATCTAGGAATTCGTTTTTGTTTCCACCCTGGACTAACCAGAGTGAGCAGCATTTGGTGTCTTCTATTTGAAATCAATATAATTCAACAATCTTTTGCCGTACGGATTTGTCTCTGCAATACTTTTTCATTCAAATGCATATGCCAATAAAAAAAGTACTTCAGAAAAAAGACTAAAAAATTATGTATAATGGGTCAAATTGTGATCGAAAGTCACAGCTTTCTGGAATATTGCCAGAACCGTTAAATCCACGTGTTTTATGTGTTTCAAATTAAAATTATAAACAAGCTTAGATATGGCTAATATTGCGTGGTACCCATTAACTAAGACCCATTTTTAGTTTTTATATTAAACATCATCGAAACAGATTACTAGTCTGGAGAAAATTTTATGAAAATTGATCCTTGGATTTCCAGAAAAAATGTTTCCAAATTCTTGATAAACTTTTCTTATTTCAGCATCAGAAGCACTATAGACAAACTTCTCTTCTCATCAAAGCATTCCAGCACAAGTTTAGATTAGACCTAGAGTTAAACACGTAAGTTATATTTCAAATACCTAGAGGATTGCAACAACTTTAGGATAAAGATTTGATCACAAGAGTTTATATTTTAGTAACTTTAGGATAAAGATTTGAACACAAGAGTTTATATTTAGTAACTTCAGAATAAAGATTTGATCACAAGAGTTCATATTTCAGTAACTCTAGGATAAAGATTTGAACACAAGAGTTTATATTTCAGTAACTTTAGGATAAAGATTTAAACAACAAGAATTTATATTTTAGTAACTTTAGGATAAAGATTTAAACAAGAGTTTATATTTTAGTAACTTCAGAATAAAGATTTGATCACAAGAGTTCATATTTCAGTAACTCTAGGATAAAGATTTGAACACAAGAGTTTATATTTCAGTAACTTTAGGATAAAGATTTAAACAACAAGAATTTATATTTTAGTAACTTTAGGATAAAGATTTAAACAAGAGTTTAAATTTTAGTTACTTTAGGATAAAGATTTAAACAAGAGTTTATATTTTAGTTACTTTAGGATAAAGATTTGTACAATAAGAGTTTATATTTTAGTTACTTTAAAGATTTGAACAATAAGAAATTATATTGTAGTTACTTTAGAATAAAGATTTGGACACAAGAGTTTATATTTTAGTAACTTTAGGATAAAGATTTAAACAATAACAGTTTATATTTGTGTGACTTTTGTATAGAGATTAAAATAAGAAAAGGCTTTATTTCAGAAACTTTAGGATAAAGATTTGAACATATGAGTTTATATTTTAGAAACTTTAGGATAAAGATTTGAACATATGAGTTTATATTTCAGTAACTTTCGGATAAAGATTTGAACAAGAGTTTATATTTTAGCTTTATGTTTAAAGAGTTAAACAAGGGTTGAGTTAAGTTGAGACCACAAAGATATAGAGAAAATTTTGATTGTTTGGGATTAAGTATTATCTATACCCCCTTATTCTTTTTACAAAAGTGTATTGAAGTTTTTGAGAGAAATACAAATAAAGTTTTAACAAGTAAATTTATATTCCTTCCAGAAAGTACAGTACACTTAATATGAAAACAAAGATGGTTCCCATTTTATTTTCCTTGCTTGTAATAAAGATTGAAACAATAGAGCAAAGATCTCTACAGTTTCCGTTTCTACTTGACGTATAGTTAGTGTAAGAATGAGATAAATGTATATCAATATATCTTTATATTATATATATATATTGACACTCGAATATTGGTTCTATTCTGTTTGCTGATAAATTATGAATCAGGTTGAGTTGTATACATGTATGTATATATTCATGTTGTGTGTATTGTATATCTAATGTATAAAGATTCCTGCAACAATGAAAATGAAAATAGTTTGTTTTTATTTTTAGGATTTATTTTAGTTGCATACAGATCAAAATAAAATATATTCTTACCTTTTCATCTCCAGTCTAACCTCACTGCTAGACTTTTTATTTAAATTCTCTCAACTCTATTCTTAATCCTTTAACTGCAAACTCGACTCAATCTTTTTAACCATAAACTTAATCTCTTTACTCCTTCCTAGATTGTAGATTGTAGGTTGTAGACTGTAGGTTGTAGACTGTGGACTGTAGACTGTGGACTGTAGACTGTGGACTGTAGACTGTGGACTGTGGACTGTGGACTGTATATTGTGGACTGTAGACTGTAGACTGTAGACTGTAGACTGTAGGTTGTAGGTTGTAGACTGTAGACTGTAGACTGTAGACTGTAGACTGTAGACTGTAGACTGTAGACTGTAGACTGTAGGTTGTAGACTGAAGACTGTAGGTTAGACTGTAGACTGTAGACTGTAGACTGTAGACTGTAGACTGTAGACTGTAGACTGTAGACTGTAGACTGTAGACTGTAGACTGTTCCATAGTTTTGTTCTCATGTTTCTTCTCTGACCTGAGTATATTTCAAATCGATAAATGTATGCGTCTTTATTCTTATACCGATCTAATTTGACAATGCGGCATCCCCAATCGTCCCACCCTTCCCCTCACTCACTCCTTTACTCCCTACAGAACAATTCTACCATTCCCATTCCTAACAAGTTTCACCTTTTACATGCCTAAACATGACTCCAACTAAATACTTGCTATTTAAACTCCATCCAAACAGAGTTTCCTATCACTCAATCCTAACAGAGTTTCCTATCACTCCATCCAAACAGAGTTTCCTATCACTCCATCCAAACAGAGTTTCCAATCACTCCATCCAAACAGAGTTTCATATTACTATATATTCTCTAAATAATTTTATCATAATTAGTTTGTAATTTTTAGGCGACTTATTGCTCCAAACGTTCAAAAGAAGGTGTTTTTGACAGGCGGAGCAACCGCAACCTCAACCTCAGCTTCTCAGGTAGGATACTATTATATATCCTCAACCCCGGCTTCTCAAGTAGGATACTTTTATATTTCCTCAACTCCAGCTTCTCAGGTAGGATAATTTTATATACCCTAAACCTCGGCTTCTCAGGTAGGATACTTTTATATATCCTCAACTCCAGCTTCTCAAGTAGGATACTTTTATATATCCTCAACTCCAGCTTCTCAGGTAGGATACTTTTATATATCCTCAACTCCAACTTCTGATAGGATACTATTATATATCCTCAACCCCTGCTTCTCAAGTAGGATACTTTGAACCCCAAGATATTGTATTTTTAATGATATCCTTAGTTCTAAGAACGGGTTGGTTAATTCAGTATTAGATAACAGTAACCTTTTCTTCAGTTTCTTTGACCGGGTTAGGGTTGAGAAGATACTGCAGTGACCTCGAGACCCTTCATTAGCCCATCTATATTATTCTAATCTTCTAAAGTAGAGAATGTTTCAAGTGTTCTCCTACCCGGCAATAACCAAAGAGCATCAACAGATAAATGTTGGGAATGAACAAACAAACAGAGAAAGCAAATAACTTTTGAAATAAACCTCTCCAGTAATGATATTAAAATATTTAGACTGTCTTTAAACTAGCTTGAGAACCCACCCAGGGTACCCATAGTTACTCCCGCCTTTTACCCGCGCTTGGTCGTAAATTACGGTTTTAGCAATTTTTGGACCTAATCAACTTAGAATCTCAAAACCCTGTTAAGAACGTTCCCGTGGTTCTCCTATGTTACCAAATCAAAATTTGAGGCAAATCGGTCAAGCGGTTTTTGAGTTATGATCAGACATCCAAACAACCCTTCAGAGATTACTACTTTATATATACATGACTTAAAAAGCATTATCAAGGTTCTTTTATGATTTTTAATCCATTGTCAAGATTTCTTTCAACAGAGAGATATTTATGTGAATCATAGACCTGATTCTAACCTATATTCAGGATGTGGAGCACTGTTACTACCATGGAGTTGTGAAGGATTGGCAAGGAGGAGAGTTTATTCCAGGATCTATGGCAGCTCTCCAAACCTGTAACGGTGTCTCAGGAATTATTCATCTTGGAAACGAAACCTTCGTGATCCATCCTTTCTACGGAGGCGATCTCTCGGTAGGATATTTAGAACTTCGTTACATCAGTTTTAAGATTACTCGTCACAAACTCTAATTTTCTTGAATTTTTTGTAACCTGATGTCCTACAGCTTTGATATTCTCCTAGATCAATTATATATCATTATGTAGCAAAAATATAGTATATATAGAAAATTAGAGTTTGGTTTAAAACGCCATTGGAAAAATTATTGAAGCACAAAACAACGTTTTACATAACAAAAGAATAAAAAAAAATGTTTTTCATGTGAAATAAACTTAAATTGTAAAACATTTATAGATATTACAATATCAATTCAATTCCTGCAACTTTTTTAAGAAGAAAGATTTTCTAGCTTTTTGTAAGGAATGTCCCCCCCCCAAAAAAGTTTCGGCTTTGGTTGTTAATCTTAAATGTGTGTTTATCTACATTCTACATTCTGGTAGCAATTTAAACTCTTTCTAGTTTTAATGATATGAGGGTTAGAAATCTAAACAAATCAAAGTTTAGCATAAACTTTGTTTCAGAGCAAACACCCGCATATAGTTTACCACTCAGACCAGAAACCAAGGCAGCTCTGTGGGGTCTCGGAGTCCCAGTTTAGGGTCTACGATAACAGGATGAGAAGGGAGATTGGAGGGACCGGAAACCGAACCGAGCGTGATGTAAGATACGTCAATCAGTTTATAGAAACTGCTCTAGTACTAGACAAAGCAATGGTAAGAATAAACTTGACGTAATGATAAGAAGGAAATCATTGCGCTTTGCACCCCTTATTCAATTGAGCGCCAGACGTTTGTTTTCCTTAATAGATTAAACAATAATCATCAATGTTCGCTTTTACGATTTTTAAAGATGACTTTTAAAATTTTCAAAGTCTAAAATTCATACATATTTTTATGTTTTTAATTAATTAAATAAAATTTATCTACATTTTAACAAGGGTTTGATCTTAACTTTTCTTTTAATTAAGTTTGACAACCGCCCTGGTCTCTCCAGAAGAGATGTTATCCATGAAGCTATTCAAGTTTCGAATATTGCAGATCTGGTAAATTATATTTCAGATTAACTGGTTAAACTAAGCTTTCTTCTTAAATATTGATATTTAATCTGGAACCTAATAATCGACATGCAATGTTTCTTCATCATCGTGGAGATTTTTAAAACTTGTAAAACTAAATCATCCCTCTGCTGCCCGCGGTATCTCGGGCCATTCATAGGGAGACCGTATACTCTGCTGCCTGCGGTATCTCGGGCCATTCATAGGGAGACCGTATACTCTGCTGCCCACGGTATCTCGGGCCATTCATATGGAGACTTTATACTCTGCTGCCCCGGTATCTCGGGCCATTCATGTGGAGAATGTATACCCCGGTATCCCGAGTCATTCATAGGGAGACTGTAGACGTCTAATTATCATGCATGTCAGAATCCAAACGATACAAAATTATACTCTTTTAACCTTTGTCTCATCATCGAGGACGAAGAAATTCGAGTTTTCTTCTTGAATATATGTTGTCTCAATATATGCTGATGATATAGTGTCAATATATGATGAATATAAAGTGTCAATATATGTATAATATATAGTGTCAATATATGTATAATATATAGTGTCAATATATGTTGAATATATAGTGTCAATATATGTTGAATATATAGTGTCAATATATGTTGAATATATAGTGTCAATATATGTTGAATCTACAAATGTAGAAAGAAAATATTTTTTACCACGATCAAAGCATTTTGTGGAAAAAAAATGTTTGTATGCTTTAAACATCATTTTACAGCAATTTATAAACGACATGTTCTTCAGCAGAGAAGAGAACTATTACTTTCCTTGATACTTTGTCCAGAGAAAAGAGTTTTCATGAAGGTGTGATAATGGATGGTGGGGAGAGAAAGAATGGAGTTTACTCAGGGTTTCTAGGATGACAGATAAATGAGTAATTGAAATATTAGATTAGGAAGTAAACAGGAAATAAAGAAATAGAAACTTTTAGCAAAAAAAGCAATTAATTTAAAAAAAAAATGATTGGTTACTTTTGCTGTCTTCATCATTATCATACTTACAAGGATTTGCAAGTTTAGCATAGTAGGGTTTAAGGTTTGATAGATAGTGTAGGGTATGGTTGGATGAATATAGTAGGATAAGGTTTGATAAAGCGAGGTTTTTAGAGATATAATAGGTTTGGGTTAAATAAAGATAAATAATGGGTTGAAGTTTTATAGAGAGAGAGTAGGGTTGGGTTGGATAAAGATATTAGAATGAAGTTTGATAGAGATAGTAGGGTTGGGTTGAATAAAGATATTAGAATGAAGTTTTATAGTTATAGTAGAGTAGGATAGGGTTAAACAAAGATAATGGGTTGAAGTTTTATAGAGCGAGTAGGGTTGGGTTGAATAAAGATATTCGAATGAAGTTTTATAGAAAGAGTAGGGTTGGGTTGAATAAAGATATTAGAATAAAGTTTTAGAGAAAGAGTAGGGTTGGGTTGAAGAAAGATATTAGAATGAAGTTTTATAGATATAGTAGAGTAGGATAGGGTTAAACAAAGATATTATAATGAAGTTTGATAGAGATAGTAGGGTAGGATAGAGTTAAAAAAAATAATGAAAAAAGTTTGATAGAGATCAAATAGTGGTTCGGTTGAAGAAAGATAATAGATTTAAGTTTTGTAGAGAGAGAGTAGGTTTGGGTTGGATAAAGATATTAGAGTGAAGTTTTATAGTGAGTAGGGTTGGGTTGGATAAAGATATTATAGTGAAGTTTTATAGTGAGTAGGGTTGGGTTGGATAAAGATATTAGCTTGAATTTTGATGGATAGTCGGGAAGGGTTGGGTTGGATGAGGAGGAAGGTGTTTGCTCTCCTCTCAGCCTAGATTGAATAACCCTAAACCTCCGAGAGTGGTTTCAAGGAAAAGGTTCGGAACTAGGAGTGTGTGAGAATAGCATGAATTCATCGCATTAAATATTTACATAGAAATGAGAGAAACGACCNCACTCTAACCTTAACTAGGCTCAGTTCCGCCTGTCTCACATCATTTCCCGTCGTTGTTTTGACAAGCATATATTTTGTCAAAAATTTTTCTTTTCTCTTCAAGTGCTTAACACTCAGGTTTGAAATATATCTATTTTGTTGTTTGTGAGAGAAAGGTTCACACCAGGAAGAAGTTTTTATTAAGAATTTAGAAAATATTACGTCCAAATGAACCTGGTTGGGTTTCCTATATAAAAGATATTTCTTCTAGATTAAAACTTTTTAGTCCTTGTATTGTAAGCGTTGCTTCTTAGTTAAACACCATAGTTTCAGTAGAAGTAAATATTTCCATTTACTGATACCGCCGATTTAAGGTTTCATAACTCTAATTGGATAATGAGATAGATAGAAAGATAGATTTTACCGCCATACTATTTCTATTGGTTCAGAGTAGACATCAAACACATGACTAAACCCTGATTGGATCAGGCGCTATTGGACTCGGCATACAGGAGTGTGAAGTGCCAAGGACATTTTTACAAAAAAATACAAATTAAAAGTTAAGGTGGCAAGGACAGGCTAGGGGCCAAGCGTCGCGGCTATGGCAGGCTGGGGGCGGAGTACCGCGGCTAGAACAGACTAGGTGGGCCGAGCGTTGCGACTAGTACAGGCTAGGGTGCCTGCGCTGCGACCACAGATTTATAAAATGATGCACATGTGATAAATATCTTTTAAATTAGCTCCTTTGAACATAAATTTTTATTTTATTTATATGAACAAAAACCCGGTATATAAACAGCTGACTTAGCTCAATCGGCTATTAGTTCAATCGATATAGCATTAAAGAGAAAGGTCTGTTTTATATCTTTCCCCCTGTATTAATCCATCTAACTATCTATCTATCTTTATATTTATTCTATTTACCTATCTTTTTATCAGAACAATATTAAAACTTCTTCAAAATTACATTTTCTTATCATCTTGCCTTAATAGAGGGACATGTCCGATTTTCTTAGAAATGTAACTTTAAACCTTATATCTTAGAAACAATTAAGAAGATATCGTGATGTTCTATTTGAAAATATTATTGAAATCTGACTATTCTCTCCCTTTCATAAAGCACCGAAATTGAAAATAATAATTGTGTTTAGATAAAAAAAAATAACTCCATCATTTTTTGCTTAGACAAAGGTTTAAAGGGCGTTGTGAATAGGGCATGCCTCTCTAATAATGAGGGGTTCCTTAAATCATTTCTACAGTCCCTAGTTTTAATCTTCTCTTTTATTTTTCTCTCTATATCCACATTGAACACTATGCTAACATTTCTTTTTTTAGTATTTCAAGAGCTCCTTGAAGACCAGGTTATCCATTGTGTACGTGGAGACGTGGGAGGTTGAGGACCAAGCTCCAGGGATATCCAAGCAGATCAATATAAACAAGGAACCATATCTTCAATCAGACTTTTAAACCAGTTTGTAGGATCCATTTTATTCTCTCAGATCAATTTTTCTGGGAAAAAGAAGATAATTTTCCGATATCTTCTTGGTTCGTATTATATAAATATGTTTTAACTACAGGGATTCGGATTCAGGATCCAGTATAAAAAGGATCCAGAAATCTTAACGTACAAAATTAAATCCTATAGCTGAAAAATTATCTGAAACGGAAAACATGTTTTTTTCGTCTGTAGGAGGCAACTTGAAAGATTATTATTGGTCTCCTCTCTTAGGATTGGAAATAGACTCTGGATTGGTAGTTGAAAGAGAAGGATAGCTGAGGGGTGGGGTGGGAGAAGGAAGGTGGATTAGGATCTAGATAAGTATTTTAGCTCAGGTTGAAAGAGGAGATGAAAACTATCCCCTGAATGCATAATTTCTTGCATAAAGAAGAAATGTTTGAAGCCAAGATGCAAAGTACTGGCGCTGTCGACTCCGATGTTTTATTTAGAAGAGAGAAGAAGAGGAGTGGACTAGGATACAGGAGATAGGGGGGAGTAGAGGAGAAATGGAGTGGGAGAGGAAGAGATGAGAAGATGAGTGAATCAGTAAAATATATAACAAGTGGAAGATTGGAAGGGAGAAGGAGTGGAAGAGTAAAAAAGTGGAGAAGAGTAGGAGAGGCATGGGAGGGAGGAGAGGGAAAAAGTAAAAGAGATGAGGAGAGGAGGGAAGAGGAGTAAAAAAGTTAAAGAGAGGAAGAGTTAAAGAGAAAAAAGGGGAGTGAGGTGGAGGGGAGAAAAGAAAGGAGGAGTGGAGGGAAGACCCCTGTTTCTCCTTGATTTAGCTTATTTTACAACAATCTCTGTCTTGTGAAGAGAAGAGTCTAGAAATCAAGTTTGGAATTGGATTTTAAATAAATGTTGAATAGATACTGAGTTGAAAATGAAAATATGGACATTTCTAGGCAATGGAGGATTTTAGCTCTTATGTAAACCGTCAACTGCAGTATATAGAACGAGATACAACCATGCTCTTCACGTAAGTTTTAATTCTAAAATCAGGAGCTAATACTTTGATGTTTATCCTTTGGAATATGCTTTGACATTTTTTAGAACTTTTGTTTTGACAATTATAAAATGATATTCACTTTTGTTGGATCATTAAGGCTGAAAGGAACCAAAAAATTTCAATTTTATTTGAATGTTTTATTTGAAAATATATTTGTAAATGGTTTGGATGATATATTGTTGACTCAAGTCTGAAGATAATGGTTACAACTCTCTGTATATTTTTGTAAAAATTCAGATTTGTAACAACACAAGTAGTGTTCAGTTTAGCCGGAGGCTAACATTTTGCAGAAACCTTTTTTCCTGATTAGGAGTAAACAAGTGCAAACATATCTTTTCCTGATTAGGAGTAAACAAGTGCAAACATATCTTTTCCTGATTAGGAGTAAACAAGTGCAAACATATCTTTTCCAAGTACAATTCTTATATATCTCACAAACATGTTACCAGGCACTAAATTAAAAAGATTAGGAGAAATAATATCTTTTTAATTTTGCTTTTATTTCAGGGGTCGGATCTACAATACTGGAGAAACTACGACTGCAAGTGTAGGACGGATCTGTACTACAAGATCAGTTGGAATTAGCGTAGATGTAAATCCGTTCGAACCTCACATCCTGGCCAGCAACTTCGCGCATGCTGTAGGACATAACCTTGGCTTCGGACATGATGACCGGCCTTCAGGTAGGGTTTATCATGGTTCAAGGTTTATCAAGATTTAAGGTTTCTCAGTTCCTTTGCATCCAAGTTTTCAATTTTTAAGGTTTAAGATATTTAAGTTTCTTGGTATTTTCAGATGAAACAATTTCCAGGTTTTAGACTTTTTAGATTTCTTGGTGTTTTGCTCTCTAAATTTCCTGCTGTTAAGGTCCTTGTTTCCAGGGTTTCGGGTGCGCTAAATTTTCTAGGCTTCCTTTTTACAGGTTTCTAGATTTCCTTTTTACAGGCTTCTAGGTTTCCTTTTTACAAGTTTTTAGGTTTCCTTTTTACAGGTTTCTAGATTCTCATGTTTCCGAGTATGTAGTTATCCGTGTTTCCCCATATTTTTATTAATTTATATTTGTGATATATACCCCCTCTGGGAGTGTGGGGAACTAGAGTAGGTTGTAGAAAACATCTATTATCTTTTACCATTCTTTAGTTTATCTTTTAGAGTTAACTTAAATCAAATAGTTTATCAAGTACAATCACTGTGATTATCAAGTACAATCACTGTGATTATCAAGTACAATCACTGTGATTATCAAGTACAATTACTGTGATTATCAAATACAAAAGGTGAAAATGAAGAATCTGTAAAGATTCAGTACAGGTTCATACCTGTATTTTAAGTCGCAGGTGACATCACAATTTTCAGTGCAAGACAAGATATTCAATAATCGTCATAAAGGAATTGAGATTTCCTAGTCCCTATATCTTTTCATCCCAATATCCCAATGTTGTAGACCTTAGATATTTCAAACTATGCATTCTGTTAGATGTACTCAGTGTACAAAGTACGCAGAAAACTAGAAAGAAAATGTTTTCTCTGTACAAAGTATTTTCACAGAACAAAGTACAAAAAATGCCAGGATAAACATTGAAGGGTTAATCCATTTCTTCCAGTATTAGAACGGGGAATAGTCTCACCTTGAACCTTTCTCTGGGTACTTGGTCTACTTGGTCTCAACCGTATAACTCTACAGATAGAGTGCAAAAACGCACAATGGATTTTTTTTAGCTTAAAAGTAGTGACTGGCTAGGTATGGTACTTGAACTGAGAGAAGTAATCAGATATCCTTGTATGAATGCATGTTTGTATCAATGGAATGTTTTTTATTTAATTTTATTTCAGCTGCTGCAATAGATCCATGTAGTTGTTCCGACTGGCACGGTTGCATCATGAGATCAACAGTTAGTGGAGAGGACGGAATCCAACCCTACAAGTTCTCAGGGTGCAGTGTTGACCAGTTTCAAAAGTGGATGGATCAGGGGTCTGCACTCTGTTTGCTCAACCGGCCTAGGAACAGAACAAATTTTATCAAATAAATTTATATTTTTCTTTTTTCATTTTCCTAGGTTTCTTTTGAACAGATTCAGGCCGGCAAGTGGGAGACAAACAGAGTTGTTATTCCAATATAGACATCTCTTTCTTCTATCTCTTGTTTTTACCCAACCCTAAACCTTTATCCAAACTGTAAAAGTATAATCTGCTGAACCTCGCAAACATAAATCTATCTCAAATTCTTCAATCAACGTTTATTTAAACAGAAAAGGATATTTTTAATCTTGATCGTTACATCCCCGTTATCTAGTCTAGACCTAGACTCTTCTCCGTTCTTATCTCCGGGTTTATATCTAATCAAGGGAAACTAATTGAATAAGATTTGTTATTGTTGCAGTGAGATTACCACTGGACAGTGTGGGAATGGTATCCTAGATGATGGAGAGGATTGTGATTGTGGATCTGATACAACATGTGAAAGTAATCCTTGTTGTAGCAGTTATACCTGCAGGTTGAGAATAGATGCTGAGTGCTCCTCAGGTCCTTGTTGTGATAACTGTAAGGTAATTATTCAACAGACAATTGTTTCTTTTCACTAGAAGGGGTTTCATTTTCTGGAGATGGACGGAAAAGGGAGTGGGCGCGGGGAGACGAACGGAAAAGGGAGGGGGCGGGGGGAGATGGACGTATTGAGGGGGCGAGGAAAAATGGGTGATTTTTCTTGTAAATGATTGTTACAAATTTAGAATACCCGGATTAAAAGTTGAATCTTTATGAAATGAGTTAATTAGACAGTCTAGCAGTGCTCTTGTTTGATATTATTATTATTATGTGTCTACTTTATAACCTCGTATTTCACTCTGAATTCTATAGAAATTGCAATATTTTACAGAATATTAATTATTAACTATTCTCAAATACATTGTAACAAGCATCAGTGTATTCGCTTTAAGATCATACAATGCAAATATCATCAGATTAATTACATGCAAGAATAGCTGCCAAACCAGTCATCCTATTTCATACAACTCCCTTTCCCTTCTACTTCGTACTATCCCTCCCCCCTGATTCCAAATATACATACACGTTAAAAAAAAATCCCCCTAGTGCGTGTTTCTCATCCTGCAATCCTCTCTATTGAGGTATGTTTCTTGTCTCCTTTCAGTCCTGACCTAATTCCAATATTATTTCTAGTTGGAACAATTTCTTGAATAAGGTTCTAGAGTTCTCTACCTTTCAAGTTATATATTCTACAAACTTATTTAAAATTTATAAATTCTGGAGAAAAAAACTTGTTAATGGTATCGTTTATGTTGC
The DNA here is from genome assembly GCF_000591075.1 of Eurytemora carolleeae. Classification (NCBI taxonomy): domain Eukaryota; kingdom Metazoa; phylum Arthropoda; class Copepoda; order Calanoida; family Temoridae; genus Eurytemora; species Eurytemora carolleeae. The sequence goes on along the minus strand of NW_019396888.1, from coordinate 341,408 downwards.
TTTTTATTTTATTAGTTTTAGCTACTGCAGCATTTGCCGCACTATAGGAACTTTCTTAACTCTTCACAAAGGTTGAATTCTCGATGAGTTTATATTTATGAGAACAAATATACTGTTTAGTGGGGAGTGTCCGACTATGGAGGATCAGTGCACCTTGTTGTGGGGGCACAATGCTATCCCTAGCCCCCAGGAATGCTTTAATACCTACAACGTGAAGGGGAATCAGCAGGGGAACTGCGGGCAGAACAAGTTTAAATACTCAAGGAATGAGGAGGCAGAGACAGAGTACAGAAAATGTAGTTTAAGGTAATTTTAGATAGTTTTGTGTAGTGAATCTTAGAATCAAGAATTTATCTCCATCTTAAGCAGACTTAGACGGATTAATTTTATTCTTCTTTGATATCCCGTGAGGGATGCATTATAAGGTTTTTTTGTATATCATAAAGTCTTAATCAGAAAAACCCGGATTTTATTTACAGTTGATAAGACGATAATCTAATTGGATAGTGGATACTCTACTGTACAATTTAGATAGCTCACTGTGAATTGGATATATTACAGCTTATTGGATGGTTTACTGTACAATTTAGATAGCTCACTGTGAATTGGATATATTACAGCTTATTGGATAGTTTACTGTACATTGGATATTTTACTGTACTCTGAATATTAGATTATCTACTTCTTATATAGCAACTCTGAATATTTAACTATCTACACTGATTATCTAACTATCTACTATAAATATTTAACTATCCACTCTGAATATCTAACTATCTACTCTGAATATCTAATTATCTACTATTACTATCTACTAAAAATATCTGACTATCTACTCTAAATATCTAACTAGAACTATCTACTATAAATATCTAACTATCTACTCTAAATATCTAAATATCAAATGCATGAAAATAACTGTGTATAGTTATGTATGATGCAGTGTATTTAAATACTCTATGGAGACTATGGATACTTGTATACGGTATATTGTATATGATAAACAACTGCAGTATAATGCCTTTTATCCGTGTTAAAAACAATTTTCCTTGAAAAATTGTATATTTTCTATACCGCAATGCCTCATTTACTTCCACAAAGCGTAAATATATTTAGGAAAAAATTGGTATATAATTTTAAAAATCGATAATATGGCCAAAACCTCCCACTCAACCTGCTCAGCTGGATACCCTCTGCTTTATTATGATTGATAGCGTGAAGCAAGGTATTAATGCAAGGAAAGTGATTTCAGAGGTGTTCGCATTTTATGTACTGCAGTGTTCTGTCTTTGGGCGGAAAAGTAAACACAAGACAGATGTCACACCCTGACATGGAATCCATTTTCAGAAAAATAATCTATGAAATATTCTGGTCATATTATTATATTATGTGAATTATCAAAATATTCAAAATTGAATGCTGTTATGCTTCTCAGATACTAGACGAACTGATGCATCTATTCTTGTTTACAAATTCCGCCCAGAGAGAGCTGGTTTCAATATGTACGCAGATAATACACGACCGCAATTAACTAAATTAGTATATACTGTATACTGTACACTGTACACTGTACTAGACAGGGACATGATATAACCAGGTGTTTGTGTACGGGGAAGAAGGGGGGGCGAAGAAAAACCTGCACACAATTTTTTTTTCTTTTTATAATTTTGTGATTGCTATACAATTATTCTTATTATTTTGTATTTGACTTTAACTTAAATTTGACGTTTTGTAGTAAGCTTGAATTTCGGCCAAACATCGAAAGAATTTGTAAAATGACGTCTTCAAAAATGTTGAATGGGTTTTGACTATTTATTATACCTAAATCTCAGTAATTGTAAAAATGAATAAATAACCATGAAATTTGCGGGAACAGATTTAAAGAGCTTAATATAATTATTCAATTAAATACTTAATATCTGCAGCATTCTATTGTCCGTAGGTTTAGAAAACGACATTTTATAAATTCTTTCGGTGTCTCCGAAGTTTTGATTTAAACTGCAGTAGTAGTAAATTTGTATTAACTTATTATCAAAACTGGTAAACATTTCTATTGTTCACATTAAAAATTGTTTAAAGTTAATTATCAAATTCTATCTCAATTTTTTGTTGGTTTTCTAGGAAACTGCTAAATAAAATAAAAAACTTTACTGACCTACTGATAACTGTATTATCTTTGAAAAATTTATATGTTGATATGTTGATCCTACATTGGGAGGGGGCGGTCCCCGGTATGGATCGCAGGGGGCAGCCACCAAGTTACCCCCTTCCCCTATAAGGTCCTGGTGCTAGATATAGATTAATAGAAAAATATAAGTGAATGTTTAGACAATAGAAGAGCTAGAATGTATTCTCCTGTTATCCCCTCCAACCTTTATAGATTCCCAATATTCCTAGATGAAAAATTACCCGTCCCTATTCTTATTTGAATTGAGAGGAAGAATAAGTAATTCTAATCTATTTCAGACAAGTATAGAGAAATATATATAGTTTAAGATTAGATGGGTTTCTACACAAATAATGGATTTTACGTAGATTTTATTTTTAATAAATAGGGGTTAAGGGGAGTGTTCGTGGAAATAATCATATGACCCTTCATTTTAGAGAAGCATGCCCGATGCTCAACGTGACCAACCACCGTCTGGGTAACAAGGAGAAAGATATCATCGGTTTTTCCATAAAAAGTCTTAAATTCTCACAACTTTACTCAATTTCTCTGCAGCAAGATAGAAGATCTATTGTTTTCAGCTAGAAAAATATGGATTTCTCATTTAGACCCTGGTTTAATAACGGGTCTCTTAGTGAACCAAGTTTTAAGAATTTCCGGCGGCAGTTTTTCAGATTAATTAAGTCTTGTTACTTTTTAACAAGTTAATAATCCTCCAATGTTTTGAAACTGTCCTTTTAAGTCTCTCCATGGAAAAGCTAATGTTGCCTTGTTCACCTATTTATTACAATTTAGCCTAGGAATTTTTAGGAAAATTATACACCAGTATAAAGTTTAGAAAAATAATATCCCGACATGTATGTTTTACAAAATTATATCCCTGTATTAAGTTAAAAAATTTATATCCCAGTATAAAGTTAAAAAAAAATTATATCCCTATATAAAGCTTAGAATGGAAAAGTGATATTCACATCCCACCTTTTCTTTTAATCAAAAAACGTGAATCATGTTCAATATTCAAATTTCTCCGAATAACTTAGTAATAATATCTTCAAATCTTCAGCAAGATTTGAAAATATTAAACTAAGTTTTCAATAATAATTATTTTGTATGCCTTTATTACACTTTAAAAATATTTTCTGCTTCATAATTTTTATAAATTTTCAAAAATGATTAAGAGAGATTATTTCAGTGATGTGAACTGCGGCACAATTCACTGTATGAAAGGACAAGGGAAACCAATAATAGAAGGAGATGTAACTCATATCAACTCACAGGTATATATTTACCCTCAAACATACTCCAACCCCAACCCTGATCAAAAAAAATTTAAAAATATTAACTCTGTTATATCGAAAATATTAACTCTGCTGAACGAGAAGAAAATAAACTGTCGAAATAAAAAAGATTTGCCTGGGAAAAATGTCAATATTTGTGAACTGAGTTTTTGCCGTAAACTCAAATTGTCTAAACCCTATTGATCTTTTCATCTGATGATGTGGATTTTTTTATCCAACATAATTCATTGTTTAAAATAGGTGAGGTCTACAATATGGGTGGCAAAGATTAGGGATTTAAGAATCAGTGTATAATATTAAAAATCCGCTAAAAGGAATTGAGTCTTTGCCACAAACTCTGATTTTCTAATCACTATATCTTTGGAACCAAATGTTGCAGACCTTATATATTTCAAGCTATGAATTCTGTTAGATCAAATAATCTGAGTTTGAAATATCAAAGGTTTACAACATGAAGTTCTACAGACATTGGGGTTTAAATATTTATTTTGTTCCAAGAACTCAATTCCTTTGTGTTTATTGGAGCAAACAACAACTTTGCTTATCATTCTAAGATGTCTCTGTGTTAGGGCCATAATGATACTTTCCTTTTTTTGGAAATTTTCTGTAAATATGTGAAGCAATACCATATATTTACATTGTTCGTCGAGATATCTTGCACTTAAATATACTATATACTAAAGAGCTTGGTATATACTATAAATATTCTAATCTCCTGGAGAAAATCAAGACGTAAATTCGTTAATTGATTTGAAATATTTTTTTTTATGTATCTGTCCCTTTTGGTTCCAAAATAATTCTTAGAACATAAAAATTGGAAAACTTTCATGTTTCTATTTTCAGAGTTACGTAAACAAACAACAGCTGGAGTGCAAAGTGATGTCTGGAAGCCTAGGTCCGGGTTTCCAGGATATGGGATTGGTCCAGGACGGAGCTAAGTGTGGAGAGGAGAAGATCTGCATGAATAGAACCTGTATATCTCTGGGTCTATTCAAAGATTTTGGTAACTGTCCTAAGAGCAGTGTTGGGAACGGATCAGTCATGGAATGCGGGGGAAAGGGGGTAAGGTTTTTTGATCATCAAAAAAGTTAGTTTAAAGTTAAAATCTCCTTTGATTGAATAACTTTATATATTATGAATTGGGTCTGTGTTGACTATTACAAGTTTGTTCTTCTCCTCCCCTTCTTCTCTTTAATCTTCTAATTGAATATTCATCTTTTAAAGGGAGAGTTGAGAGTTCCGTATTGTATTGTTTTCAGGATTCATTCAAAATATCCCTCCAGAATGGACAATCCAGGAGGATTTTTAAGATTTGCGCTCTTGCTGAACAATTATCCACGTCAAAACGACTCATAGATCTTAAATGAATTCTGAAAAATTCCTCTATAATACTGCACTCTCGGCTCACCTATCAAGTCTAGCCAGTTTCTCCCTTTAAACAGATTCAGGTTCACATTGATTATTGACTTAGTTTATTATTTTTTTCTCCAAAATTAGTTATCTGGAAACATCTATCTATCTATCAGAAACTGTTATTTTTGTGTTTTCAATAGTCCTCAAAATATGTTCCCTTGGAGTTTAATCTATTTTCTGAACTGTAATTATATTTCCTTCTGTTTCCTAGGTGTGCTCCAATATGGCAACCTGTATCTGTTTTGCTGGTTGGACAGGGAAGGATTGCTCCGAGAAAGCTGAAAGCTGGCATACAACCCTGATTCCACCTTACAAGGATCCTAGAGACGCTTTTACATTTCCACCAGGAGAGGATCCGGGACCCACTAAATCTCACACTCATGTCTGTAAGTGATTTTATAAATACTTTTTCTCTTTAAACCCCCCAAAAGTAGGATTAATATTACAAGCCTTGAAACCTTTCCATACATTTTTCAATTTGGAGAGTTATCCAAACTATCTAAAATTGTCCCTTTTACTAAATTTAATATAGCGAACTCCGCTCAACCTGGGAGACAGACCCATCTAGTGGACACTGCTGAGTCTAACACTGTGTTCTTGGTGGTGGTTTTGATACTTGGAGTAGCTCTTATATTCATATGCTTCGCGCTGGTCGCAGTTTGCTATAGGTAGAGTTTAATGTCGGTCAATAATCGGTTGGTGTTTTTGCTTAATTAATCAGCTGGTGTTTCTGTGCTGTGCCTGACTAATCAGTTGTAGTACTGTACTGTGCCAAATGGATCAGTTGTTGTACTGTACTGCTCTGGAGAACTAATGGTTGTGGTGTTTTTAACTATAAGAACTGTGCATGAACTCATCTGTATTGTGCTAAGGGTTTATTGGAATATATCAATGGGAAGCAAAATCAAAATGCAAGGGGAGGAAATCAGGATCATTTAATCTTTCAACGCAAAAAAAAAAAAAATGCAATTAAGGTTAATTTAAGAGATTGATATTTATGATAGTCAAAATATGTTCTCAATGAAACTAATATGATGATTTAAAGATAATAATAATTAAGAATTTAAAAACAAGACGGGCGCCATTTTATAGTTTCCCGAGATACGCGTCTGAAAACATTAAGCTGTCTGTAAGGACTAATAGAAAAGATTCACGTTTAGTTGAAGAAGTTTAAACATTTACAAATACATATCCGCGGTTGAAAGGGACAATTTTCTGTCAGAAAACAATTAAAGTGTTCGGCATGTAAATACTTATTAATGATATGACCTGTCACCAAGGATGTGTCCGGGAGGGGAGGGAGGACAGGACAGGTTCGGATAATTAATTAAGTAATTAACCTTCTTCAGACAGTTTACCAATCCCTACAACTAATATGTACGCAATCAATAATCCCCTTTTCCAACTAACATTGTTTTCTTATTTTCTCCTCCGGCCCCTCTTTCTCTTATAAGTTTCCCCTCCCTTTACTATACCGTAACAGATTTCATTCCCGTCCCTTCCCTCCCCTTAGCAGGTCTCATTTCCCTCCCTGCCTAATCCTTAGCAGGTCTCATTTCCCTCCCCGCCTCCCCTTAACAGGTCTCATTCCCTCCCTGACCTCTCCTTATCAGAGCTGGGAACTTTAGAATGGTGGATATCGGGATTAATGCTTGATCCACTCTTTTTCTTAATCTCGAGTGGCTGGAGGACTGCATGAATTGTGCATGTTTGTGTAGTAAAAGAGAGCGACAGCGACACTATCATGATGGTGATAGTTCTGGTGGTTGGTGTAGGAGGGATCTTTATTCTCTTCGCTATACTTGCACTCTGCTACAGGTAACAAGCATCCTTTGTTATACATTTTTATAAAACCCTAGCTGAAGTGCCCGGCGTTGCCCGTGGAACTTTTTTTAAATTTTGAATCTTTTTTAGCATATATGTTACTCCCCGGGTACCGATGGGTTCCCTCAAAAAATGTCAGCCCATTCGGTTCAGCCGTTTGGTCAGCTACAGCTAACATATAAATATACAAATATGTATATATACTTATATATGTATATACTAGGCTTTTAGGGCGCTTCCCTGGCTTTGATGAGTAAACTAAGGTTTTATTAATTCGTTACGTACATTTTACATTTTTTCTCTTTTAACTGCTTGTCTTTGGATTTAATAGAAGAAGAAAAATTATAACTTTTTTGACTTTTTGTCAGTAAATGGCTTTTTATCGTTTATTGGTAAACGTTATGTTTAGTTTACATTACGTTATTGTTTACATTCCACCAAAAAATATAAATAAACTTGTTTTTTCCAAGCATAATGTTCCACACTTTTGGCTTGGACAAAACTTTGTTAAAATTTTCATGACTCCATTTCTAAAAAATGAAAAATATAATATTTTATTAAAATATAAAAATGTTGAATGAAATTGTAGAACTCATTAAATAGAGTAATACGTCACAAAGATATTATTAGATTTTAATTTAATTTTTACTAAAAATAGCCCAAACACTTTTTACGTCTTCTTTTCTAATTATTTTCATTCATATTTTCGCCTGCAGAGAAGATTCATTTTCAAGAAATAAAAATGAATATTTTTTAGCTGAATAACAAATTTTGGTAATTGCACTTAACGATATACTTAACGTACTCCATGTCATACTTATAAATATTCTTTATTATTGTTTTATTTATTCAGGTCTATTGTAGTTTACAAAAACCTGTCATTATGTTTGAGGTTAGTTATCAGAAAACAGGAGAATGCAAGCCCCCCCCCCCTCTCCCCTGTTTTTAGCCAGAATAAAGTCCTAGACTGGGCTTGCCTGAATTGCATCTATCAAGCCTCATTTCTCCGCGAAATATGAACTATGCTTTGCCTGAGTAAGATTGGAAGGTATGGGTGACGCCAAGGAAAATCTTCAAGAACTAGTTTTTTGTAAAGATAAACACGTTTGGTGGCAAGGAACTCCAGATTCCACTGTACCATATCACCCTACCCTTCACGGTTACATTATTATGCTTGAGAATATGGAGCTTGTCGTCCTGTATTGTATAACCTGGACTTCAGTATGAAAGACTCTGTACTCCGTACAGTGTACACAGTGTGTACAATTTGCACAGAGTACAGTGCACCATTGATCTGTAAATACAGTACTGTGTTCTAGGATCTGTACATACAGTTCAGTGCACTAGGATCTGTACATAAAGTTCAGTGCACTAGGATCTGTACATAAAGTTCAGTGCATTAGGATCTGTACATAAAGTTCAGTGCAATAGGATATGTACATAAAATGTCAGTGCACTAGGATCTGTATATACAGTTCAGTGCACTTGGATCTGTACATAAATTTCAGTGCGCTAGGATCTGTACATACAGTTCAGTGCACTAGGATCTGTGCATTAAGTTCAGTGCACTAGGATCTGTACGTACAGTTCAGTGCACTAGGATCTGTACATACAGTTCAGTGCACTAGGATCTGTACATAAAGTTCAGTGCACTAGGATCTGTACATACAGTTCAGTGCACTATGATCTGTACATACAGTTCAGTGCACTAGGATCTGTACATAAAGTTTAGTCCACTATGATATGTATTTACAGCACAGTGCACAAGGGTATCTACATAAAGTGCAGTGCACTAGCATCTGTACATACAATATAGTGCACTAGGACCAATACATACAGTACAGTGGACTAGGGTCTGCACATAAAATTACAGTGCTGTATGATCTGTAGATTCAGTGCAGTGCACTAGGATCGGTACATATTTCGTCGGCATGTTGTTCTCATGTTACATTGCAAGTTTTTGTGTTGTAACAAATGTATCATTTACTCTCAGACGCCCTCAGGTTTATCATTGAATCCCTCGGGGGTTTAAATTTCCATTGGTTTTAATTTGTCTGAGAGTAAATGACATTCCTTTGTAAAAAGCTGGTTTTCACCTGTGCAAGCATAAATAAAAATTTTAATTGAAACCCGGCGGGATTTTTCATTAAACACTGCATTGAAAAAATCTTTGAAATGTGTGCGGATTTTTTTCACAAAATTCACAAATTCCAATTTTTAATCAGTACAAGGTTCATCAGCAGCAGAAGCAGCCTGCGGAAAAGGAAGCTAGTTTCTAGAAAATGTTGACAAACCAATTGCAAGACATTTAAGATCGTCCAAGAGATATCTAAAATTCTCTATGAAGCTGGATCATGAGAAAATGAAAATCAAGAGCTGGAGGAATGGTTTTTACGGCGAGGAAAAATGTCTCCACTGAGGAAGTCAAACTAAAAGGCATAAGAAGCCAAAGTTTTGCGTACACCTTTTGTTTGCTGTTGACATATTCGATCTGGTTACAAAGTTATTAGATATTGTTCCTTACAAAAACATGCTTTTTTTTTGGTTTTAACTCTTATAACACACCCTTTTTTAAATATTAAATCAGGTTGCTTATAGATATGTGGATGACTAGCTTTTGTTTTCACTTTTTTGTGAAGGGCCTTCCAACGTTATATAGAACAGCCCTGTAGCTAAAAACAAATAATTCCCCCCCCCCACCCCACCCTTCAATTCGCCCTAGCCTAAAAAATAAATTGTTGTAGGTTTTTGAATTTTAATGGTGTAAACAATTGATATTCTTATATTTGTATAGTGGTTTTAAGAGAAAAAAAGCAGGACGGGAAAGTTTAATAATGTTGCCTAGAATGGGATCAATTTTTGACTGTAATGTTTGCGAGAGAACAGTTGTAAAGCCATTGGAAACCTGGTGGGATTCAATGGAAACTTTCTTATTTAAATCAAATGAAAAGATTTTAGAGTATAGCGGGATTCAATGAAAATTATTGCATACCAAAAAACCAGCTTTTCATAAAGAAATGAATTTTGTTGTCAGTATTTTAGTTAACTGCTTGATAAAACTGCAACCAAGATCTTGTACGTGAATTTTAACAATGTATACCAAAGCTGTAAAAATGTACAGTCATAATCAGAAAGACCCGGAATTTATTGAGAGTTCACTTTACAGTGACTTAACATAAATATCTGAGGCAATTTAAGAAGACCAAAAAAGGCAGACGGCATTTTGGAAATAGCAGGATTAGGGCTATTTGTGATTATCGTTTCATCAAACATATTTGTAAAATTAGATTGTGAAATCTTCTGATTAATTGTAAATTAAGTTCGGGTCTTTCTGATTAGGACTGTATACCACAGCTATAACAACGTATACCAAAGCTGTAACAATATAAATCAAAGGTGTAGCAATGTATACCAAAGCTGTAACGAGGTATACCAAAGCTGTAACAACGTATATCAAAGGTGTAACAACGTATATCAAAGGTGTAACAACATATATCAAAGGTGTAACAAAGTACATAAAAAGCATAACACTGTATATTAAAGCTGTAACAATGTATACAAAAGCTGTACAATGTTTACAATAACGTTAAAAAGTAAATGAAATCCGTCCAATCAGCGAATTAAAATGTTTCCAGTTACACCAAAACTTTTAAAAGTTAGCGTAACGTATATTACAAAAAGTATTACAGCTAGAGACAGCTTTAATTAAACTTTTAAAGTTTAAAACTGATTAAAAAAATGTACATCTTAACGTACTGTTTATTAAACTTGTTTTAACGTTAACAAACTATAAAACGTTCATGAAACTATTAAGAACCTTTCCTTAAGTTTTTGCATCTTGAAAGTTTTCTGCACCTGTAAATTGTATACTGTAAGCTTGAAAGGTTTCTGCACCTGTAAACTGTAAACTGTATACTGTAAACTGTAAACTGTAAACTGTAAACCGTAAACTGTAAGCTTGAAATATCGGGTTCTGAATGGCTAACACTTATTTCAAGTGCAGGATATTGGAAAAAAATTGGTTTTCTTTTTAGATTTAAAGCATTTAATTCTTCACAAACATGAGGTTCTTTCTTTTAGTTTAAAATTGGAATAAATTTGGGTCAAAAAAATCAATTTTATTGAAAAGAAGTTCAATTACTATTTGATTGGTTGTTAAGTAGAGTTTCCTATTTTTTCCGGTTCAATTTAGTTCCGGTAAAGGCCATTATAAATTTGTGGAAATTAAGTGAAGGGTGGAACCTTGCTTGACTGAATAAAGAATACATCAATCTCTCAGATACTACATAGAGCTAAAGGTATGACATGCTGAAAAAAATTTACGGGACAATCATTCCGTATCTATTCCTTGGAATAATCGTCCCGTAAACTTTTTTTCAGCTATGTGGAGTACCTTGGGGGCAGATTATTAAACAATAATAAAATAAGAGATCGATGAATAGGCTTTAACCCTTTTCCCCATGACTCCATATATTTATAAAATGAATGTAGGACGGACAAAACAGTTAAAATAAACCCCTTCAAGTTTCAACATATAACATTTGTCAGGATTATACTCAGTTCCACGTGAAACATGTTGAATAATCCCTTTAATATTCCAGGATTGGCATGTTCTATCTGAACCTTGACCAATTTATTTCCTAGTTTCCTTTTATATCTCGGAGCTAATTCAGTCTTATGTCTTCTCCAACATCAAGGCTAGGTTTCTCTTGAGTTTAAAGTAATTTTAAATCTCTTTTGTCATCTTAAAACTGGTCTTTGCTCCCTCTTAATTTTCTTTCGAACTTTAGTCATCCTTAATCATGCTAATTGCTTCTCTAGACATCCTAAACCTATCTCTAGTCACCGCAAACCTAGCTCTAGACATTTTGAGCCTATATCTAGATATTAGTAGACATTGTGTACCTATCTTTCACAAAACCTATTTGAAAACATACAAAACCTATCTGTGGTAATCTAAACCTATCTCTAGATATCAGATATCCTGTACTTTACCTATCTTTAGTCACCCAAAACCGTTCTCTAGTCATCCTACCCCTATCTCTAGACATTCTAAACCTATCTCTAGACATCATAAACCTATTTCTAGACATCATTAACCTATATCTAGAAATTTTAATCCTATCTATAGACATCCTAAACCTATCTCTTGTCATCCTAAACCTGTTTTTAGATAGTAGACATATTTTACTTATCTTTTGTTACCCCAAACTATATCTAGACATTTTAAAACTTATTTATAGACATCCTAAACCTATCTCTAGACATCCAAACCCTTCTCTAGACATTCTAAACGTACGGCTAGTCACCCTAAACCTATCCCTAGACATGTATGCCTATTGCTAGACATTTATACTTATTTCTAGACATTTATACCTATTTCTAGATATTCTAGAACTATTTCATGGATGAGTATTGACTATTAAGTATCTAGGGAAACCACTTCCCTGTCCTCTAATAAATCTTCTAGTTCTGAAAATAGATAATATGTTCCAGGATAAGCCTGCAAGTATGAGATGGTGTCAGAATATAATTCTACCTCAATCCAATCCTTCCCTTACCCTGGGTCTTATACTTCTAGCTTTGTACATATCTGTTCAATTCTAGTTTAGAATTGGTCTTGAAAGAAATCCGTTCTCCTAAAGAATTCTAATTCGATAAAAAAATCCATTTTAAAAAGATTAGCGATTTTGGAACTAACCAACAAATCCTAATTTATATTTGTGATTGCAAAGATATTCTACAATATTTTACATTTGTGGTTTTTGAACTAATCAATTAAAGACTGTTGTTTTCATGATTGATTTGAACATCCCGGTTCAGAATGTTTTATAAATGTGGTTTTTAAACTAATCAATTTTATTTTAAACTTTTTTTTAAAATATGGGGTAAAACTCAGAATGATGTAAGATACATGAACAAATCATTCTTGTCAATAAAAAAACATGCATTATGGTATCTTAAATCTTTATTTAGTTAAAGGGAGCGTTCACAAAAAATCAAATCGGGTGTATGAATGATCAAATTGTAAATTTTATTTCTATCCGATGATTCTGACACGAACCTATACCTCATTAAAAGTTAGATAAGTGTCAGCAAGGTCCCGTAGAGAAGCTGGTTGTCTGGAGCATTATATGGTGCCCAAAGAAATAATTATATCATTTTTTACAGAATCATTGAAAATTGCTTAATCATGGTTTCTAAAAATATTATAAATTTTCCTAAGGAAAAAAAAACAAGAATATATTTCTCATTATTTTTTCTCAGACGAAGATTTCAAGGCATGCACATCTTGAAATAGAGGGTCTAATGTCTTCAGTCTTTTTTCAGTTGTAAAATAATATACTTTAAGTATTTAAATACAATTATTTTACTTTGCACATAAGGAATATATTTAATATAGATAACTAATAAATTAATTATTGTTTAGGAGAAAGTCTGCCCTGCCTAAGTATGATCCACCGTACCTGAAACGTCCTATCATCCCTGGGAAGGGATACAGTCATCCTAACTCCCCTCACCCGTCTCAGCATATACCCCCCCTGGAGCAGACAAACCTGGATGAAAATAAGAAAATGATGAGCTTTACTCCAACCCCAACCTACAGATCAGTCGAGTAAGTCGGTTTCATAATAAATATCTTTATCCTCTCCTCCCCAAACTTCTAAATGTTTCGTTCTCTTCAATATTTCTTTTCATTATTATTCTTGTAAATCTTTCTGATTGCACACTGTACAAAATAACAAGTCCTATCCGAATCCTAAACTTTTTTCATTCTTTATTCTAATTTCTCATCATTGTTTAGTTCCTTTCACTAGCTCATGTTTCTTTTGCGTAAACTCAATCATAATCGTTCTATTGCTTTTGAACTTTCACTTTGTACTATTTCTTAAAAGGAGTGACCGGCAATGTATGGTAGTTGAAGTGAGAATGTAGTATTGTGGAGAATTTTGTTAGGATTTATTTGAGACATTTAAAACGTTTTAATGCTGTATAATTACTGAGTTTGAGCGCAAAGTCGACGTTAATAATCATCCATTAGGATGGTTACGTTTTGAGAATCGATTTTTTTAATTACTAAAAAACGATGATAAAAATTCCTTCAAATGTCGTCTTTTCAATAAAAATTCCAGAAAATCTACAGAAATTGTTTGTGAACAATGAAAGATTACAAAAAACTAAAAGACTGAATAAGATTACTTATTTGATGATGAGAGTTAATTTTTATTTTCTGAAAAGCTGTTCCAAAACAACTAATTAATTTACTGTAGAATTTTTGTTACATTTTTTTCGTCGGTCTTTAATAATAAAAAAAATCGATTCTCAAAACGTAACCACCCAAATGGATGATTTTGAAAGTCTATTTTGCACTCAAACTCAGTAATTATACATCATTAAAACGTTTATATGTCTCAAATGAATCCTAAAAATTTTCAAATTCTTATATCTCTACAACTTGATGTCGTATGACCTTTGATATTTCAATCTGTGCATTCTGCTAAATCAAATATTTCAAAGGTTTACGCCATGAGGGTGCAAAGATATAGGTATTAGAAGATTTGAGTTTTGGGTGAGAAATAAGTTCCTCTACTTCTCTTTTTGCATTCATATCCTACTTCTTGTTTTTAATCAGTTTCTTCTAGTCCTTCTAGTCATACTATTCACTTCTTCCTATCCCTTGCTCCATTCAACATTTTGAGTGAGTGAAAGAGTGACTTGAGAAAGATATAAAGTGAGTGAGTGAGAAGAGTGAATGGAAAAAGTAACTATTATGCATCCATTGATGTACATAGTGTTATTGTTATATATTATTGTATATACACTACAGTATACGCACTTAAACTTGTTTCTCATGGATTCATTCTAACCTGGGGATATTCAATCTATAGAGCTTTATAGAACAGAATAGAACAGGAAAGAACAGGATAGAACAGGATAGAACAGGATAGAACAGGATAGAACAGAATAGAACAGAATAGAACAGAATAGAACAGAATATAACAGGATAGAACAGAATAGAACAGAATAGAACAGGATAGAACAGAATATAACAGGATAGAACAGAATATAACAGGATAGAACAGAATAGAACAGAATAGAACAGGATAGAACAGGATAGAACAGGATAGAACAGAATAGAACAGGATAGAACAGAATAGAACAGGATAGAACAGAATAGAACAGAATATAACAGGATAGAACAGGATAGAACAGAATATAACAGGATAGAACAGAATAGAACAGGATAGAACAGGATAGAACAGAATAGAACAGGATATAACCAGGATAGAACAGGATAGAATAGAATAGAACAGAATAGAACAGAATAGAACAGAATAGAACAGAATAGAACAGAATAGAACAGAATAGAACTGAATAGAACAGGATAGAACAGAATAGAAAAGTATATAACAGAATAGTACAGAATAGAACAGAATAGAACAGAATAGAACAGAATAGAACAGAATAGAACAGAATAGAACAGAATAGAACAGAATAGAACAGGATAGAACAGAATAGAACAGAATAGAACTGAATAGAACAGAATAGAACAGGATAGAACAGGTTATAACCAGGATATATTTCTTGATAAAATTAGATAGAATTAGATAGAACTAGATAGAACTAGTTAAAACTAGAAAGCAGGATATAACCATGAGAGAACCGGATATAACAGGATATTACGAGGATAGTACAGGATATATCCAGGATAGAACAGGATATTACGAGGATAAAACAGGATATATCCAGGAAACAACCAGGATAGAACAGGATAGAACAGGATATTACGAGGATAAAACAGGGTATATCCAGGAAACAACCAGGATAGAACCGGATATAACAGGATATTACGAGGATAGAACAGGATATATCCAGGAAACAACCATGGATAGAACAGCTTTTAGTAAAATAGAACAAAACATGATTTACCAGCAGAAAAAACAACATAATAAAATATTGAGATTTATTAAACATTACATAAAAAGTCAACAACCCAAATGTAAATTATTAAGGGGATTGTGTGAGACTCTATGAACATAAGTCACCTTGTACATATTTTGTTACTTATTAGATTAATAATTTAATGTAAACAGACTTTTAGAAACCTCTTTAAAGTCTTATGATTTACGAGACTCGCTATATAATATTTTCTATTTTATTTTTTTTCTACGTAAACATTTGCGGAGCAGAGTTTTTTGCATTTGAAGAGTCGGGTCTTCTGTATATTTTTCTTCTTTCACTTCGGCAATATTCGCCATATTGCATTTTTATTCTTCATCCGACCAGAAAAATATGAATAACACGTCTAATGGAAAATATTTGAAATATTTTATATTCAAAATTTCTCTCAAAATATTATATTTGATGATACAAGACAAAAATAAATTACAAGACGCGAATAGGGGCGGGGGTTATTGGCGGAAGAGGGAGAAAGGGTAAGAACAGGAAGTGTGGGAAAGGGAGAGAAAGATTGAAAGTAAAGAGGAACAGGAAGTGTAGAAAATGGGAGGAAGATGGATGGTAAAGAGGAACAGGAAGTATGGGAAAGGGAGAGAAAGATGGATTGTAAAGAGGAACAGGAAGTGTGGGAAAGGAACAGGAAGTGTGGGAAAGGGAGAGAAAGATTGAAAGTAAAGAGGAACAGGAAGTGTGGGAAATGGGAGGAAGATGGATGGTAAAGAGGAACAGGAAGTGTGGGAAATGGGAGAAAGATGAATGGTAAAGAGGAACAGGAAGTGTGGGAAAGGGAGATGAAGATGGAAGGTAAAGAGGAACAGGAAGTGTGAAAAAAGGGAGAGAAAGATTGAAGGTAAAGAGGAACAGGAAGTGTGGGAAATGGGAGGAAGATGAAAGGTAAAGAGGAACAGAGTTTATGAGAAAAGGGGGGGGGAGATGGGAGAAAGTGGGATAAAAATGGATTGTAAAGAGGAACAGGAAGTGTGGGAAAAGAGGAGAAAGATGGATGGTAAAGAGGAACTGGAAGTGTGGGAAAGGAGGAGGAAAGTGAAGTAAAGAGGAACAGGAAGTGTGGGAAAAGAGGAGGAAGATGGTGGTAAAGAGGAACAGGAAGTGTGAGAAAGTGGGATAAAAATGGATTGTAAAGAGGAACAGGAAGTGTGGGAAAAGAGGAGAAAGATGGATGGTAAAGAGGAACTGGAAGTGTGGGAAAGGAGGAGGAAAGTGAAGTAAAGAGGAACAGGAAGTGTGGGAAAAGAGGAGGAAGATGGTGGTAAAGAGGAACAGGAAGTGTGAGAAAGTGGGATAAAAATGGATTGTAAAGAGGAACAGGAAGTGTGGGAAAAGAGGAGAAAGATGGATGGTAAAGAGGAACTGGAAGTGTGGGAAAGGAGGAGGAAAGTGAAGTGAAGAGGAACAGGAAGTGTGGGAAAAGAGTAGGAAGATGGTGGTAAAGAGGAACAGGAAGTGTGGGAAAGGAGGAGGAAGGTGAAGTAAAGAGGAACAGGAAGTGTGGGAATAGAGGAGGAAGGTGGATGGTGAAGAGGAACAGGAAGTGTAGGAAAAGAGGAGGAAGATGGTGGTGAAGAGGAACAGGAAATAAGAAAATGGGAAGGAAGATGGAATGTAAACACAAATTTTGATGAAATTGAATATGGTAACAACCTATCCTAATATGACGTCACCCATCAAAATTGTTGTATTGTGTATAATTATCAAAACAAAATAATTATAATAGTTGTCCTTAATCACATCATCAACGTCAGAAGTAAAACAAAAACAGAGTGAAATTCTGAAAAAACTTACAAAAAAGTTAAAACTCGAAACTATGTAGAATTGAAGATATATATATATAATAAAACAAGACATCCATATATATGTTGCGTATAGCCTGTCAAACGGCTGGAACGATATTGGGCTGAATTTTTTTGTGGACACTCATAGGTGGCCGGGGGTATTTTAGGCAGAAAAAAATCGAAAAAATGATTTTTCAAAAAAAATTGCAGAAATTTGTTCAACAAAAATTTCCACGGGCAACGTCGGGCCCCTCAGCTTGTATGTAAGTAAAAATATAGAGATATATGTAGGAATATATATATGCTCACTTTTAGTGAACACTGGGAATAGTTTTCCTCTGTGAGAAAATTGCGGAGTCATCTTTATAACTTTAGAAAAGTTGATGTTGATGGTTCTTTATTTTCTTCAATCTTTAATCAACATTTTCTGCTTTATAATCTAGTTCTACATTATATACATATATTTTGATATATATCTTAATTCTAATCTGTTTATTCAATTATACTTTAATATATTCTAAATCTTATTTTTTTTAAATTTAATTCTACTTTTTTATTCTATGCCATATGTTTTTCTTTACGATCTTTTTATTCTTTACGATCTTTTTATTCTGTACCATCTTTTTATTCTGTACCATCTTTTTATTCTGTACCATCTTTTTATTCTGTACCATCTTTTTATTCTATACCATCTTTTTATTCTGTACCATCTTTTAATTCTGTACCATTTATCTCTATTACAAGGTATTCTAAACCTTGTTCTGTTCATTTATCTCCATT
The DNA here is from genome assembly GCF_000591075.1 of Eurytemora carolleeae. Classification (NCBI taxonomy): domain Eukaryota; kingdom Metazoa; phylum Arthropoda; class Copepoda; order Calanoida; family Temoridae; genus Eurytemora; species Eurytemora carolleeae. The sequence continues at coordinate 323,172 of NW_019396888.1, read as the reverse complement.
ACAAGCTATTCTAAACCTTGTTCTGCTCATTTATCTCCATTACAAGCTATTCTAAACCTTGTTCTGTTCATTTATCTCCATTACAAGCTATTCTAAACCTTGTTCTGTTCATTTATCTCCATTACAAGCTATTCAAAACCTTGTTCTGTTCATTTATGTCTATTACAAGGTATCCTAAACCATTTTCTGCTCATTTATCTCCATTACAAGATATTCTAAACCTTGTTCTGTTCATTTATCTCCATTACACGGTTTTTTAAACCTTGTTCTGTTGATATATCTCCATTACAAGGTTTTCTAAACCTTGTTCTGTTGATATATCTCCATTACAAGGTTTTTTAAACCTTGTTCTGTTGATATATCTCCATTACAAGGTTTTTTAAACCTTGTTCTGTTGATATATCTCCATTACAAGGTTTTCTAAACCTTGTTCTGTTGATATATCTCCATTACAAGGTTTTCTAAACCTTGTTCTGTTGATATATCTCCATTACAAGGTTTTCTAAACCTTGTTCTGTTGATATCTCCATTACTAGCTATTCTAAACCTTATTCTGTTTATTCAACTCCATTTATACAAGCCATTCATAACCTTGCACTGTGTATTCAACTCCATTTATAAAACCCATTCGAATCCTAGTTTTTATTCTTTAATTTCATTAAAAGCTATTCTAAACCTTTTTATATCTATAATTAACCCGCTGACTTAAATCATTTTAGTTTTTTATTTAGCTGTTTGCACGCTTTTCTAAACCCTTATTTGTGTGATTAAAACTTATAAGTAAAATAGACATTATCATGTTTAACACTGTTCAAGCTATTTTACATGGTATCCTAGCTAACTCTGTCAAATCAAGTTTAATATATACTATTCTAAACCTTTTTCTGTTTAATTAATTTCATTACAGCCCAATTCTGATACTTTCAGTATTTTTAAAATCATTTCACCTATTACGAAAGATTATGATTTCGTATCTTCCATTTTCGTTAAGTAAAAAGATTATTGACGCAATGTACCCTAAATTTTAAGTGTTTCATGTCAGATTCACAACGATACCTCAATAAAACTTTATCTGAGTAATAATTAGAAAGATATAGTGGTTTTTCTAATAGTAATGATATAAATGAACTGAGTTTTAGTCCCAAACTCAAATTGTCTAATCCCTATATCTTTACAAGCTGATGACATAAACCTTTGTTATTTCAAACTTAGATTATTAGGTCTAACAGAATTCATAGTTTGAAATATCAGACATTGGGTAGCAAAGATAAAGAGATTAGAAAAGTAGAGTTTGTGACAAAAACTCAGTTCCTTTGGTAAATATCCTTCATTGTAACCCGCAATTGAAAATTATCAACTTTTGTAGAAAAAAAAACATTTTTGCATGAAAGAAATGTATTAATGTAGCGCTGTGAATCAGACCAGCATGATCTCTTTGAATAGAGGGTACTTTAAATCACGTGGATTGCCCTTTAAGTAATTTACAGATTTGTTTGGGTGAATATTACCCTGAATAAATGTTTTTATAAATCCTCTTATTTCTAGATGTTTGGCCTGTGTTAAAGAAAGGTAGGCCAAGTATTACCAAGCCAAAACGAATGACAGGGTTACACACATATATATATATATATATATATATATGATGTATACTTTGTATTTTTGTTTTCTACAAAGACCAACCTCCAAGATTCCAGTATTTCTTTATTTTTACAATTTTTTCATTTGTTCACATTTGAATTCATAATCCGTCACCTGGATAGTTTATTACAAAACTGAGAGGATATGTTTATTCAAAATATTTAAATAAAGTGTGAACTTTTAATTCAATTTCGGGAAAGGAGAGAATTTTTTAAACCTATTCACCTTTGGTACTGGTTGATTTATAGCTCGTTGAACACACTAGTCTTCTCGCAGTTTCATTTTATCGTCAAATTCTATAGAATTCTCCAAGACGAAATTATAATTTTTGTCAAGTTTTCTAAAGCTTTATCTTCAATTTCCACCATCAGCCCTCCAATCTCTATCAATTTTTTCCTCTCGCCCATTCCTTTTATCCTCGACAATTTTCACTTCTTCTATTTCGCCAATCTCCTCAGATTCTTCCGAAAGTTAACCCATTTTTAAAAATAATTAAATTTTTTAACCTGAACTGGAGTTTGTTGGAAAAAATAACCTCTTACAAAGGGACTGTACTGGCTATCCATTTATTTCGTGGCATGTCCGATTCAGAACGGTACTCTTTAAACCTTTCGATCTGGGTATCAATAAGGGAGATCGTCGTTTCTGAAAAGTGTCTAATTCAGACGATTCTCTTATTGTAAATAGAGAAATCCCATTTGAAAATAAAATCTTTTTTCAGCTAGAAAAATAAGGATATATCACCCTTGATCAGACAAAGGTTTAAATGTTAACGTTGTAAATCGGACATTGCCACTTGATGGTCAATTGAATATCTTTCCCTTAAGGAAGGATATTAGATATCAACATGAAGATATTGGATATTATATTCAGAAACATCTTCGCGATCATAAATTCATCTTATATATTCATCTCTCCACCCCCCCCCTACCAGACCTACCCCCTCCCCCCCCCATACATAATTAATAATGTCTTCATCCTGTAAAAACATCTTTCTTTCTGGATAATATATGTAAAGATACTCTCTACTCCTTTTAGGGGTTTTCTACTAAAATAACATCATTTCTTTTCTCCCCTAGGGGCGTACACAGGTGTATTGTCTTCTTTAATAAACTTTAATAAGTTTGCCTGGTTTAATAATTTTATTTGAATAATTTTCGTTTCACGTTGCTCAAAAGCCTGCCGTGCAGTTTTAAAAAAAGTGTTAAAATTGTCATATAAACTTGTGGCATGGTTTTTCAGAATTGATCATACAAATGCAGGCTATGCAAATTGGTAACAAAAATCTTCAGTGGAAACTTAAAACACTGTTTTACAATCCTTTTTGGTACGGTGTACCTGAAAGTTTCTGATCAGAGCTTTGTGTTTTACATAGTTTATGTCATAACATTTTAATTTCGAATCTCTAGTTGTGATTGTTGCTAAAAAAAGATGAGATATATGAAATGTATATTTACCATATTCTTAAATTCTAATATGTTTCTTTTTTAACTTCTGAGGAGCAGGATTCTTCCCTAACTTTGAAGGGAGAAAAAGAATAAAATTTAAATTTTCTGAGTTTTAATAGAAATTCCCCGCTTCAAGTACAGGGATTATAAGTTTTTCTTCTCCAACCCAAGTTTAGTTTGGTTCATCACTTTACTGAATACAAGACCAGTCCTAATCCTCCTTTTCTCACGCCCTAGCCCCTAACCTATCCTGCATCACTTTACTGAATACAGGACCAGTCCTAATCCTTCTTTTTCTTACGGCCTAGCCCCTAACCTATCCTGCCTCTAATCAAATTCGCGTATTCCTTAAGTCAGGTGTTTTCATAGTTTGAAATTTAAATATTATAAAATATATGTTTATACAATTCTTCTAAATCCAACACTATGAGCTCCAGCTAAAAACAAAACTCTTTCCGTCAAATTTTCGGTTTATTAAACCATCCTTAGGGCATTTATATGTTTATAAGTATGTATCTACTCTTGAATGTACCAGTTTAAGAAAAAAGCAATGTTTCTCAGAGATAATCCGTTAAGTGGAAAAATCTAAGTTTAGTATCGGAATTTTTTATCTCAGGGGATTAGATTGGTACAGGAGAGGATTAGAGTTATCTGGAAACGTTAAATCTTTGCACAATCACCTATTTTCTCCTTGGTTTCACGCATGTGTTCTCACTGTCCTTACCTTAGATATCTGAACATACGTAGATTGGACAAGTACAGAATAGGCGTCATGGCATTTCATGTTATTGTGTACATATGGAAACAATTTGTACTGCAAAGATAAACAAACGCTACAACGGACGAGAAGTATGAGTATGACGTTGTGAAGAAACAACCTCAAAAACGCTGGTTATCTTTGCAGTACGAATTGCGTACATATGTACACAATAACATGACATCCATGACGCATATTCTGTACTTGTCCAATCTGCGTAGGTTCAAATACCTATTAGTCCTCACTTCTTGTACTGTTGGGTTGGTCAGAACCCATTTTTGCAATTTTCTTTACACTATTGATGCATGCTCTTCAGGTTTGGTTGGAGGAAAACAAGAACTATATTCCAAATTTTAGGTTTATAATTTTAGGGAGCATGGTATGAAGAGGATGGGGAATCATGGTGGGTTGGGATCAAACCAACAGCTTCCAGTATCCGTAGGATCAAACCAAATCCTAGGCTCAGGACAAAACCTCATGTCTGACTCTTCATATCAATCAGGTGAGAGTTAAGTAATCCTTCATCCATCATCCATCCTTTAATTTAATATTTCAAAAGTTTCGTAATTTGATTTAAACTCCAACAGGATTGAATAGAGAGATTTTGCCAAGTATTCTCTTCACTAAACTTTATATAAATAGGTTGTCAGAACTAATAAAATTATGAAGTTAAACCTGGATAGCATCCAACCTTTACTTTCAGAGAAAGGAATTCTGAAGAAACCTGGTCCATACTGCTCCATGGATAAAGATAGATGGGAGGATAGAATGAGCACATCATCACAGAATAATCTCATAAATCTACCTGGACATTCATCCTTGGATAGGCAGGAGCTATCCAATCATCCATCACTATCCCGACAGGAGCTCGCAACTCACGTATCCTCCCTCTCCCGATCAGACCTTGCCGGACACTCCTCCATGTCTAGACAAGATCTGACAGGTCATTCAACATTATCGAGATCCCGCCAAGACCTTGTGGGTCACTCCAGTCTTTCCCGCCAAGATCTAGCAGGTCATTCCAGTTTATCCCGCCAAGATTTGGCCGGTCACGCCAGTCTCTCTCGCCAGGAAATGGCAAGCCACGCTTCCTTGGATCGGCAAGATTCTCGCCGTGACATGTCTGAGGTTGAAAGAACCTTAAAATCTCTGAACGGATATCACGAAGATATTCTTGAGGTGAGCATTTTTAGTTTTTTTTTACAATTCTAATTTTTTTTACAAAATAACTAAATTTCAGGCGCTGCGAGACGCGGCATCCTCGCGAGCTGGAGGAAGCCGACCTTACGGAACCAGTTTGGACGAAACCCCGGTGCTAACAGAAGAATTGAAGAGACATCTCTCTGAATCTAGATCAGATGGAGGGTATAGAGGAGGACAGGAGAGGAAGCATGAACCTGCCCCACCACCTGAGCAGGATGAGATGGGACCAATCCGGATACGAAATCTAGAAGATCTTATTAGGTACAGTGGGACCCATAAACTGTGGACCTAATCTTACGTACTGAGTTGATCATAAAGCTACTGTTAATTCATCTTGCTTTATAACAACATGAAATACATAAAGGATTTCTTCCTATTCCACTTTCATAGGTCCCATTGTAGATAACCTTTTTTGGGTCCCACTGTAGATATCCTTTTATGGGTCCCACTGTGGATATCCTTTTATGGGTTCCACTGTAGATATCCTTTTATGGGTCCCACTGTAGATATCCTTTTATGGGTCCCACTGTAGATATCCTTTTATGGGTCCCACTGTAGATATCTTTTTTGAAAAACTTTTTCATACATTAAGATAGCTTTCCACTCCCCGTTATCTTCCTTTGTCTTTTTAAAAACAATTTTAAATGTTCATTTTTTTAGGCAATTAGAACAAAGTTCCAACCGGCATTTTAGCCCCGTTGGTTCGGAAGATACGAGAATATCTGAGGCTGACAACGATAGACATTTCAGGTAGGGTTGAATATTGTAAATCTGGGAAAACATTCCAATCCGGAATATTTCCATTTTGAATTCTTGCATTCGATCCCGTTCCCATATTTCTATTCTTCACATTCCTATATTACATATTTACATTCTGCAGTACTTTGTTCCATAATATTCTCATTTACATTTTATCATAGTTTTTTTTAATATTTTTATATAATTATATCCTGACAATTCCCATTCCCATAATTTGTAAGATAAATATTTCCCATTTTCTTAACATTGCTTCTAGCTTTATAATTCGATATCCCAAACCAACTTTCTCATCTTCTTATTACCTCCACCAAATTCATATTTTTATCATTAGCATTCCCATTCCCATATTTCTTTCTTAAATATTTATATTTTCCCCGTTTTATCCGTTTCATTTAAGTCTCCATATTCCTGTCCAATATTATAGTTATGAAGAACAGCATATATTATACTTCTATTAATAATAGTTACTCAACAGTCGAGGTTTTAAACTAAGACGTCATAAACTTAACTCTTGAAAGTTTGGTCAATCCATTTTGTTTGACGAGGTTTACATTTGTTATAAAAACGCTCTGGGGAGTGGGGCGACATTTTTAAATAGATAAATCTGTTTTCCTTTGATTTTCCGGGAAAGAATAAAATCATGAGGGATGGACGGGGGGGGGGGGGTGAAGCAGGAAAATTTATAGCCATTTTATAGCCACGCAGATTTTAGATTACCCTATAGATACCAATAAATCACTGATTTCGAGATTACAGATTGCACTGTAGTTTGACAGGTTTTATAAAGAAAACTAGTTTTGTAATAACAAACACTTAAAGATGGAGATATAAAAAGATATATTTTATCTCCACACCTTCAAGATTCCGAATATGAAAAATGTTGAAAATTTGTCGGATGACAGTTTTTTTCTCCGAGTTTGATGAATAGTAGGAGATATGTAAACCTAGAGAAGATTAATTCTCTTCTCCACGAGTTCTTTTCAGTCCAAGTCCACTAGTCTCCACAATACAACTGGACTCATCTTTACAATTCTAAGATTCTTCATATTTCAACTTCACTCTTGTATATGGATTTCTTTTCAGTTCAACTCCACTCTTCTCTATAAAGTTCTTTTCAGATTCTACTCCACTCTTCTTTATAGAGTTTTTTTCAGTTCAACTTCACTCTTCTCTATAGAGTTATTTCAGTTTAACTCCACTCTTCTTTATAGAGTTCTTTTCAGTTCAACTCCACTCTTCTTTAGAGTTATCTTCAGTTTAACTCCACTCTTCTCTATAGAGTTCTTTCATTTGAACTCCACTCTTCTCTATAGAGTTCTTTTCAGTTCAATCCATTTTTCTATAGAGCTATTTTCAGTTCAACTCCACTCTTCTCTAACGAGTTCTTTTCAGTTCAACTCCACTCTTCTCTATAGAGTTTTTTTTTCAGTTCAACTCCACTCTTCTCGTTAGAGTTCTTTCAGTTCAACTCCACTCTTCTCAATAGCGTTCTTTTCAGTTCAACTCCATTCTTCTATATACAGTTATTTTCAGTTCAACTCCACTCTTCTCTATAGAGTTCTTTCAGTTCAACTCCACTCTTCTCTATAGAGTTATTTTCAGTTCAACTCCACTCTTCTCTATAGAGTTCTTTTCAGTTCAACTCGACTCTTCTCTATAGAGTTATTTTCAGTTCAACTCCACTCTTCTCTATAGAGTTCTTTTCAGTTCAACTCGACTCTTCTCTATAGAGTTATTTTCAGTTCAACTCCACTCTTCTCTATAGAGTTCTTTTTCTGTTCCACTCTACTTTTTTTAAGAATAAAAAAATCTTGAAAAAAAAAATTTCGATAATTATTTTTTGTAATTTTTAATGTAAAGTTAAAACCCAGTTTATCTAATGTTTAATAAGTATAAATTAAAAAATGAATTTTCTGTCTTGAGTTCTGAATTATTTGTTAATTCTTGAGAATGTACAAATGTCAAATTTATTCATATTCTCCTTTTCGACGTCACTTAATCTAAAAAAAGATTTCTATGAAAAATATATAAAATGTGGTTAGCGTTGATAAACCAGGACTAATTGAAAATTGATTGATCACGAAATTATAAATAAAAAAATGTTATACAGAAATATGTTTATTAATGTCGAAGTAATTAATTAATGGAATGAATAAGTTTAATGTGATCTAAAATTGAAAACTAAGTTTATATTAATTTTAGAAAAAATCAAGGACAAATTAAGAAGAGCTTGTATATGCTATAGAAATAAGAAATATCTTGTCCTTTGTAAGGCAAGAAATACTAACAAAGAAAAGGGAGCAAAAAGGATGAAAATTATTTATTGAATCTAAAAGTTCAAAATAAAATACTATAAAAGCAATACAAAAGAGTTCCCGAAAAAACAGGAACATTAATAACCATTTAAATATTTGGCTAATTTCTTCGTTTTTACATCTGTTCATGTGACCAAAGCTTGGAACTTTAGAATTGGATACCTTTTATCCCGATTGCCTAATCTGAATATCCAATGTGAACACTTCTAATTTTCCATGCTTCATCCGCTTCTTTTCTCTCTTTTTCTCTTCCTGCCAGTTTCCGACCAATGAGAGTTCACTCATTAAATGGCGCGTAAAATTTCAAATATCCCGGCTTCTATGATTGGCTGTTCTGGTTTCTTCAAACTCCACTCAATTAGTTGAGTTATGTACATTTTAGTGAATATATATTTAAGATCAATTTAATCTTGAGATTAACAAAAAGAGATGATCGAGCATTGATTTCGATATTCACAATTCTAAAGTTTTCAGCTCAGAACTTTGAACTTTTGAATGACATGAATGAGTTAATCGTTGAACTCTTTCTTACATGCGGGGAAATTGAGCTATATCTTCTTAGAATAAAGTTAGGATTTGACTAATGAGAGATTAGTTAATCCTCTATATTTCATTTCGTCTATAACATAAATCTATATATGTTCTTTGCTTGTCTGTCTGTCAGTTGGTCCGAACTTTTTATTATTTATTATTTCATATTGTACACAGAGAAAATACTCACAGATAGATCCACAATAAAAATTTTAAATAAAAGCCTAGTATTACATAGAGACTTGATAAATCATTTATATGTTTGTTGGCAATTAAATACCCCCCCCCTCCCTTTCTTCTACTCCTCCCCTTACCTCTTTTACTTCATGACGTTTATAATTAGGTTCCAACTGTTTGATTAATGATAACATTTAACTCTATATACTCATGTAAAAACAAGTGGAAAGGGTTCACCTTACTTCTAAAAAGATTGGGATTCTCACCTCATTTCCAATTGGTCACAATCAAACTCTTCGTAATTTTAGGTTTTACACATTTTTCCATCAAACTAGGAAAATATTAACGGGAACCTTTAAAAAAATAAACATGATTGTTTTGTTGTTTAATTTAGAATTCTAAATTCTTTATTTTAAATGTGTTTTATGAATTCATGAACGTCAAATAGTAAAAAATGTCATGATAATTAATCATTTCTTGGTTTATTGGCAATTGTCCTAATTCTAGCTGTCCAAGGAACATTATTGTTTTTTTAGTAAAATTGTTTTGTCATGAACTAATTAGTTATTTATATGATTTTTGTTATTTTTGGACTTGTATTAAGATCCCCCAGTTTGTCATGTAATTAATCACTATTATTATTGAGCCTTCTTTTGTCATGATCCTTAAAAATTACCATGTAATTAATCATCTTTAATGTTGATCCTTCTTTTATCATGATCCTTAAGATTACCATTTAGTTTGTCATCTTTAATGTTTATCCTACTTCAATTACGATCCTTCAAATTATCATGTGATTAGTCATCTTTAATGTTGATCCTTGTTTTTTTCATGATCCTTTAAATTAACATGTAATTGATCATCTTTAATGTTTATCCTTCTTTAATGAATGATCCTTCAAATTAACATGTAATTGATAATTTTTAATGTTTATACTTCTTTTATCATGATCCTTTGAATTACCATGTAATTGATCATTTTTAGATTTTACTTTGTCAGTGTTTAAATATCTTTCTGGATATTGTTGCTGTATGCATATCAATTATAGGAAAGAACAATAATAAATACATTACACACATGCATATTTCAAAGAACAATAATAAATACATTACACACATGCATATTTCAAAGTTTGCAAAATTTTGATTCTAGCATGGTAAAGACAATTCTACACTTTTCGATTTAGAAATATTGAATCAATATCATATCTTTTATTAACAAATCATCCATTTTATGACTTGTTTTGTGGCCCCTATCTATCTTTAGAATAGCGAATGATCATATTCAATGTGTTTTTTTCCTTGCCTAATTATTTTTTTGAGTAATGAAGTTATCAATGAGATTTGGCTCACTCTGTATGTAAATATTTATGCTCTACACATATTGCAGTGTATATAAGTATATGTATATAAATATTGTTGTATATACGTATATATAAGTATATGTATATAAATATTGTTGTATATACGTATATATAAGTATATAAGTATATGTATATAAGTCTATCTACTAGGATTCCCCCTGTTCTCCTGATTGTTCAGATTAGGTTCAAATTAGAGGTTGAGAATGAAGATTAGTTTAGTTCTATCATTCTCTGTACATCCTCGGCATTCAGACAGGGAATCATCAATATATACACCTAATACAGGTTTACTTAATATATACACAGAATAGGTTCAGGTTTACTCAAAATATACATACAAAAGGTTCAAGTTTTCTCAATATATTCACACAATAGGTTTAGGTTTACTCAAAATATGCACACAATAGGTTCAGGTTTACCCAATACATACAAACAATAGGTTCAGGTTTACTCAATATATTCACACAATAGGTTCAAGCTTACTGAATATAATTACACAATAGGTTTAGGTTTAATCAATATATACACACAATAGGTTCAGGTTTACTCAATATATTCACACAATAGGTTCTTATTTTTCTCTCGCCCCTTCTCCTCAAAAAAGAATAAAAATTTTGAAATCTGAAAATCATATTTTTCAAATTTAATTTCCAGATTGAATGATGTTTTCCCCTCTTTTTAATGTTCAGGTTCTCGAGATTATCTTGTTTTTTGTTTACATCCGATCAATTCATAATACTCTCTCTCAGACAGTTCATTCATTCATAATTCATGCAATGATCCTTACTTCAAAAGGGGGGGGGGTGCATATCCACACTTTCTATGCTTATAATATTCAGATTTAATTCAAGGTTTATTGGTAGTCTTTAAAAGTTGTAAACTCAGGCTAAAAGGAGTAAAGGGTTAAATTTAAGTTCGAAAGATAGTTTTAAGTTACATAAAGCTCCGGTTTGGACAAGTTAATATCATCAATAAGAATGGTTTTGAAATAAAAATTGTTGGAGGAGAGTTCAGCTATAGAATTTAGAATAAAGGTTTAATTTTGACCAAAAAAACGTAAAAAGTTAAATCAGCTTTATGTTTGAATAAAGAAGTTAAAATTAGAGGCATATTTAGGGGCGGAGGGGCTATGGGGATCAGTGAAATCTTTAGTTTCCAGGGGATTTTAAGGCGCTGTTTTAAAATGGAGCAATTGATGGCACTTTAGGAAAAAGTGAAAAATAATGATGTACTGTAGAGGAAATGAAATCCCCGAAAGGGGATTATGAAATCTGCAAAATGAATCTTGGAATCAGAGAAGACCTACTTAACTTCCTCTCCTTTTATACACTAGTTATTTACCATGTATTTACAACTAGAAGCAATAAGTGCACTTCTAAAATTCTTGAGTACAGTAAATTAACACAGATCTTGATAACTATAGTGGATACAGGCACTACACTAATTCCACTGATAAATATAAATCTGATCATGGCAAAAAGATATAGGGATAGTTGTGTAAAACTGTAACTATGGGAAGGGATAGTTGTGTAAAACTGTAACTACGGGCAGGGATAGTTGTGTAAAACTGTAACTATGGGCAGGGATAGTTGTGTAAAACTGTAACTATGGGCAGGGATAGTTGTGTAAAACTGTAACTATGGACAGGGATAGTCGTGTAAAACTGTTACTATGGGCAGGGATAGTTGTGTAAAACTGTAACTATGGGCAGAGCTAGTTGTGTAAAACTGTAACTATGGTCAGGGTACAAATTACCTTATGTTATAGGAATTGGTTTTACCCCCGGGATCCTAGGCTTTACGAAGAGGGTTCTGATACCGACTCTATAGAGAGTATTTACAAGAAGTTGAGTGCCCCAAAAGTAAGAATTTTCATATTTGATATTAATTATTTTGTCAAATATTTTAGATTAGACCTGCCCTCCCTCCCCTCTCTGTTTGGGGTTTAAAAGAAATCCAATGTTACAAAATTTAATACGAAAATTACTGATAAAATGTATTGATATTGTATCAATTCAAAAGAAGGAAACGTTTAAGAACAAACAATAAATATTAAAATAAAAACTTAAATTTAGAAAAGGTATGGTTAAGGATGACTAGAAGGGAATAAAAACCCGATGAAGATATTTCAGACGAATAGTTAGAAAGGATTTTTGTAATTAATGTTCTATCCGCTGGCAAGCAAATAGGTCAGCGTTTTCTTTAAATTAAACTATTGTCTTTCATCTGGTAAATGTAGGATTATCTATTCTTCTGTCTCAAACCTGGACTTTACAAAGGATTTTCTCCAATCCCTTCAAACAAACAAATATCCTAAATTGGATCTTTGAAACAAATACTTTTTGTTTTATATAAGTTTTTATATTTTTCTACGTCAATGTTTCTGTTCCTTGTTATTTAACCCATGAACATTGGTAGTTATTTAAGGTTAGTTAAGTGTTGTTACGCCGCGCTGTAGTTAAGGGGGGGGGGGGTTAAAAAAAATGGGTACAATCCATGAGAAAACTAGGTTTAATGAAAAGAATTTACCCTCCCCTAGGATTAGGAGCTATAAATCCAAAAACTAATGACTGTTTTCTTACAATTATTTTTTTCCTTTGATATTAAAAAACTTAAATAAAATGTTAGGTATTTTGTTCGTGTGTATGCAATGTAAATTTACTTTTGAAAGATTAAAATTCCTGATTGCCTCCTTCCCGTCTTTATCTGATTGTATTTCTTTATCTGGAAGCATCGTCGATTTTTATTAAATCCCCATAATGGATCTTCTCTTAATGTGATGGGTTTTCACTAAATTTTCCGACTAGAATGTTTTCCTAATGGATTGAAAACTATTTCTGTGACATTATGAGATATTATTTCTGAGAATATCTCCCCCCCCCCCCTCCCTTCCCTACTCCTCTATAAAAACAGCGGATAGATATAAAAGCTTACTTACGTCTTTAATATATAATGTCTTTAATACTTTAGGTATAAATGTCAATTTTGTGAACCAAGTTCATAAATAAAAATTGATATCGGCTAAACAATCAAAGATTACATTCACTATTTTTTATTCTCCTGAATTCGGTGAAAACACAAACTCAAAGCAAATTAACCATTCTGATTTTTGTATGTAAGTGAAAAGTAATTGAGTAATTGAGCCACAAACTCAATTTTCTAATCCTCTATATCTTTGCAGCTTGATGGTGTAAACATAGTTTTGTGTTTGATTCAACATGATTCATAGTTTAAGATATGTGAGGTCTACGACATTAGGTTGCTAAGATATATGGATTTGAAAATCAGAGTTTATGACAAAGACTCAATTCTTTTAAAAGGAAATCAATACAAAAATTGGAAAATATGTCAAAAACCTAAAATGATACTTATCAGTTGAGTAATAAACTTCATTTTCAGCGGAGTGAATCACGCGCAGGGTCAAGGGGATCCTCAATACGGGGCACCTCAACCCGGCCGCTACCATCCCCTCACTTCCAGTAGTGGGGCGGGGGGCAGGAGCCCCGCCCTCTCACTAGTCTCAGGCAGCGGGGGGCGTGGCAGCAGGCGAGGTAGTAGGAGATCTCCACTCAATTCTCCTGGTACCCCTCTGTATCAAGACAACCTGGGTTTGAGTGAACCTGGAGTAAAACCAACTCAGGATAATAGTGACAGGTGAATAAATACTTACAATTTTCTACAGTGAAACCCTTAATAACGAGTTCATCGAAAGAATTCATCAAATGTCGTATTCTCCACTTTCTGATAATGGAATTTTGCAGATATTTTGTTTTTAAATTAAATGAAAATATGGAACTCTTTAAAAGTGTTCCCGCATATTCATCGCTATTTATTTATTTTCGCAAATACTGAAATTTACGTAAGATAGGATAAAACTCATTGAAAAATTGTCAAGACGACATTTGATAAATTCTTCCGATGTATTCGTTATGAAGGGTTTCACTGTACCTTTCGAAAATTTGAAAATCCATTATTATGAAATTTTAGATATTTTTTGGTAGAATGTAGGTTCATTTTTTTTTGAAGCTGAGTCGACTGTTTATAAAACTATAACACGTAGTTTAGTCTCTACTTAATTCAATACTGATCTTATAACAAAGCCAATACCAAGCTCTTGCCTCGAAATAGAAAAAGCTAAGATACTTAACCTTAAAAGTGTTTTTCATAATAAATCCATTAGTACAGTATACTACTAAATTATTTCTGAACGAGTATTTTCAATCATAAATCATGCCTGATTAATATTTTAGTGAAGACTATCTGCGCAATAAACTTCTTCGCTCGGCCTCTGAAGACGGATTGAATATTCCCAGCACTCCAGAGTTCTCATTCGATGGAAACCTGGAGAGTTCGGGTAACCAATACCGGAGACAGACAAGTAGGATGGTTTCTCCGACCAGTCCTGTCAGTGAGTCAGGATCATCCTACCATGGTTCCGCCAGGTTTACATTTTTAATATTTAATTGTAAAACAATAAACATTAATTCAAAATGGTTCTGCTTTCATAATTCACATAGTATTGATATTTTAGATTTATAGTACTAACAAAGCTGTGTGTTTTTTACATTGTCTTTCTTTTCAGATCGGAGCAAGATTCTTACACAACCCATAGTGAGCGCAGTTTTAGTAGGGACAAAGAGCAAAGAAAGTACTTTTCTAGCGGACAGAACAATCCTGACGTTGAAGAATTGATACGAGCTGGTTACTTCATGCCTGAATATAAGCATTGAATGCGCATCTGAACGTCATAATGCCGCGGTGATGAAATTCTCCTTCATCGTCTTTTTTTATGAATATTTAGGTACACACAAACAGTCTGAGATTAATGGGACGATCTCATAATAGAACTGATACTCAAGAGTGCTAAACAAATTTATCCATTCAGATTCTACAAAGAGTGACTGTAGACTTGAATTTTTGATAACTTGCTCATTTTTAATCTCAAATTAAGTTAGGCAAATATTGTGCTATAAAGAAGCACATAGCGCACTGATCTCATATACACTGTACAAATTTTTTTTTGTAATTTAACGTGTCTGTTTTAATACAATATGAACTAAATCCAATAATTTCATAGCTGTGCAGTGTGCATCTGGATTGCGCACTTTTATTAAATGTCCCTTCCCTTATCAAATAAAATTTCTGCTGTTAAAAAAATGTAAGAAGAGGCACAAATTTCAAGTCTCAAACTACTTTAAAAGCACATAAAGTGCCGCACATTACCATTCTGTAATGAAAATGGAATTGAACAAAATTTTTAATGAATTAATAATTCTATTAAGGTTTAAACTTTAATTTTAAGTTTAACTAAAGTTCTTAACCGTCTGTACTTACTTTTTTTCGTCGCATTGTGTTATGTCTAAACTTACGAAAGTTGCAAAGTTGTTTACTGCAAAGTGTACTGCATGATGAGTGTTCTTTATGTAGTATTTCTATGATGATTGATGTACACAGCATCTCCCAGTGTGCTAAATGTTGTGAACAAGTACAGTACATAGAAATTAATTAAATCTTTAATAGCTGTCAGTACAGCAAATATGATCTTTGTGAAATTATTCACCATTAGATTTATTTGTCAAGTTTTTAACTAGCTATGGACTCTTTAGAACACATGCACAATGAGTTCTAACCAACGCGTTGTACTTAATGATGTACTCATAAACACACAGTACACACAATACAGTTAAATTCTGTCATCATTCGGAATGAATGTCAGTTCTGTTTAAAATAAAGATCTCCTAGTTAATATTTAAAAATTGTCTTTTGGAAATTTAAAAGACGACATTTTATTTGGAACTGATTTGTTTTGACTGTACAAACCTTAAACTGCAAACTTAATGATGATACCACAGTATATGTTTAATCAATATCTGAAATGTGAAAAGCCAATTATTTATTTGAAATCTATGAAGTTATTGTTGTATGTTTTGTTTTTATTTATAAATAGAATGCTTGCGCGCTATAAAATCTCACAAATCTCGTTATTGTTCTTTTTTCTGATTCGTTTTTAATAATGGAATATTTTTATTCTTTTACTCTTGGTAAATCACCTTGATTTGATCCTTCTCCCCCAATAAAATTGAAGTTTCAATCCTTTTTTCAAGATTTAGTTCTAATATTTTTTTTCAATTTCAAGCATAAATTGGAACAGGAAACTAGCAACCAATTCCAATTTTCTTAACCCTTTATCTTTGATACCTTATGTCGTAGACCTTTTGTTAGATAAATATCGAAGGTTCACATCACCAAGTTGCAAAGATTAAGGGATTTCAAAATCAGAGTTTGTTGAGTCCTTTTCAATAACAATCCCCAAAATTTGATTATTTGGAAGACTGTCCAAACTTTTAGATTTTTGTGTTGAAAGAAAGCCCAAAATTATGAATCTTATTTCATTTGGAAATGTGTGATGAAAATTATAATTATGAAATTCTATTGTTTCTAATCAAATAATGTTTGTTGAATTTAGATGAATGTCATAGATTTTAATACAAGTAAAAGACGCAGTTGGTTTTATTTCAAATACACTCTGGCCGTAGTCTCCCATCAAGAGACACTGAGGGTAGTTTCCCATCCAGAGACGTTGGAGGTAGTGTCCCATCCATATATACTCTGCGGTAGTGTCCCATCCAGAAACACTGGCGGCAGTGTCTCGTCCAGAGACACTGAGGGTAGTTTCCCATCCAGAGACATTGGCGGCAGTATCCCATCCAGAGACACTGGCGGCAGCGTCCCATCCAGAAACACTGGCGATAGTGTCCCATACGCAAATACTGGCGGAAGTGTCCCATACAGAGGAACTGGCGATATGGTCCCATACAGGAACACTTGCGGCACTGTTCCATCCAGAAACACAGGCGGTAGGGTCCCATCCAGAGACACTGGAGGTATTATCCCATCCAGAAACATTGGCGGTAGTGTCCCATACAGAAACACTGGCGGAAGTGTCCCATAGCAGAGACACTGGCGGCAGTTTACATCCAGAGACACTGGCGATTGTATCCCATCCAGAAACGCCGGCAACAGTGTCCCATCCAGAGAAACTGGTGGAAGTGTCCCATCAAGTAACACTGGGGATAGTGTCCCATCCAGAGACACTGGCGGTAGTGTCCCATCCAGAAACACTGGCGATAGGTATCCCATCCAGAAACACTGGCGATAGGTATCCCATCCAGAGACACTGGCGGCAGCGTCCCATCCAAAGACTCTGGTGGTAGTGTCCCATACGCAAACACTGGCGGAAGTGTCCCATCAAGCGGAACCTGTTATATGGTTTAAAGGGTGCTGTGGGCTGTAGATCGCTGAATGTAAAATAAATGTTACAAATTTCGTTTAAAATCTCTTTGAATAACTGAAAAAGATAAATTTTTAAAGTTCAAAGCATGTTATTATTCTGACAGACATTCTAAAACTTCTTCTTTCTTCCTTGTAGTTTGAAATTTCAGGTTTAGTATTAAAGTTTAATTCTCTACTTCTGTTCCTTCTCCCCTCAACTTTTCTGACAGGAGATCTGTCAGGTTGAGCTCAACTCCTCGCATCCAGAGTATCCACCTAAATCCGTCCCAATATTCATTCTCTCTCTTTTTTTGTAAGTGGAGCAAACCCTTTCTCATCCATTCAGATCTGGTTTTTGTCATTGTCTTCATTCAAATTTACAAAAGTAACAAAAATTTACACGGGAGAAAGAAATTAATGGTTCCGCATCTATTCCACCAACCCAATATTGTTTAAAGCAACCCTCACCTGTAATTACATGTATATCCTTGTAACTTTTTTTTACCGACCAAGTTCTGTATCTAATCTCATTATATGATTCCATCCCCGTGCTCTAACAGCCTTTATCATGTATCTAACTCCGTTCTGTATCTAATCCTTATACTATCCTGTATCTCTCCCAGTTCAACCCCGTTCTGTGTCTACACCTGTTCTGTATGCTGTATTTATCCCCTCCCAAATAAGTTATTTATCCCAACCGAATCCTGTATTTATCCCAACCCTATCCTGTATCAATCCTAACACTATCCTGTATCTATCCCAACCCTATCCTATATCTATCCCAACCATATCCTGTATCTATCCAAACCCTATCCTGTATCTATCCCAACCCCATCCTGTATCAATCCTAACCCCATCCTGTATCTATCCCAACCCTATCCTATATCTATCCCAACCATATCCTGTATCTATCCCAACCCTATCCTGTATCTATCCCAACTATATCTTGTATCTATCCCAACCCCATCTTGTATCAATCCTAACCCCATCCTGTAACTATCCCAACCATATCATGTATCTATCCCAAACCTATCCTATATCTATCCCAACCCTATCCTGTATCTTTCCCAACCCTATCTTGTATGTATCCCAACCCTATCCTGTATCTATCCCCACCCCATCCTCTATCTATCCCAACCATATCCTGTATCTATCCCAACCCTATCCTGTATCTATCCCAACCCTATCCTGTATCTATCCCAACCCTATCCTGTATCTATCCCAACCCTATCCTGTATGTATCCCAACCCTATCCTGGACCTATCCTAATCCTATTCTGTATCTATCCCAACTCTATCCTGTATCTTTCCCAACCCTATCATGTATCTATTCCTACCCTTTCCTTTATCTATCCCAACCCTATCATGTGTCTATTCAACTCCTATCCTGTATCTATTCCAACCTTTTCCTGTATCTACCTGTTCTAACAACCCTGTATCCATTCCCATCCTATTCCATATCTATTCCACCTCTGTCCTGTATCTATTCCACCTCTATTCATTTCTGTCCCACCTCTATCCTGTATCTGTTCCACCTCTATCCTGTATCTGTCCCACCTCTATCCTGTATCTGTTCCACCTCTATAGGCTCTATCTAGTATCTATTCCACCTCTATCCTGTATCTATTCCATCTTTATCCTCAAACCTGTATCTATTCCACCTCTCTCCTGTATCTATTCCACCTCTATCCTGTATCTCAACCCTTTAAATATTTCAAACCCTATTTTGAAAGTATTTTCACCCGACCCTATCCTATGCAATTCACACCCAACCTTATCCTTAATTGATTCCCACCCAATCCCTTTCTATTCGTATTTTCATTCTCACCCAACTCTATCCTAAATCTATCACGACTCTAATTTTTATTTCAATCTCTACCCAATTATATTTTTATACCCCACTGTCCTCTGTTTAAATCTCTTTTTCCGATTCTATAATATTCATATATTTTCACAAATAATTTAAAAGCGGTGATTATTTCTACCATCTGTACGTAATCTATTATCTACCTAACAATATAAACAATTAAAT
Source organism: Eurytemora carolleeae (assembly GCF_000591075.1). Lineage (NCBI taxonomy): Eukaryota > Metazoa > Arthropoda > Copepoda > Calanoida > Temoridae > Eurytemora > Eurytemora carolleeae. The sequence goes on along the minus strand of NW_019396888.1, from coordinate 303,679 downwards.
TATAAACTTTAAACAAAGATATGATTACAAGCTGTGTTGACATGGTGTATATCTAATACAGGGTTAGCTCCAGGTTGTTTCTTTAATAGAGCAGAGACACGCGGCGTGTATATAGATACATACATATATATAGATTAACAAGCAAATATTCAAATAGAAGAAATTAGAAGAAATAGATTTGGTTAAAAAGGTAATAAAATAAGATTAAATGTTTGCTAAATGAAGACAACATTCCATCGAAAGCATCTTCGCACGTGTTCTTGTTCATGTTAATGTAAAGGGACTGTTTCCAATAAAAAAGATAAATCTACACAAATATATTTTTTATCATTTCCCACTTAAGTTGTAATTTTTTGTATATAAATATTTTGGACTTGGAAAAAATGAAAACGGCATCCTTCGATTCACAACAAAAATATAGTTTATCCTCTATACTTGATCATTTTTTATTTTTGACAACACATAGTCAAATACGACCCAGACTATAATTCAGATGAAAACATGAAATAGTAAAGTTTACATATCCCCCAACACTAAGTTAGGTTTATAATCTATAGTTGAGAGGAAAGGGAACTTAATACTTACTTTAATCCTTATATCTTTGTAACCTATATAAAGACCCTCGAAATTTCAAAATTGTCAAAGTTTAAAATACAAACGGTTTATATACCATCAGGTTGCAAAGAATTAGAGTTCGGGTTCGTAATGATTTCCTTTTTAGGTTTATGGTTTATGGTTCTCCAGAAACTATTTTTTTCGTTCACAATCTCGGACATTCTTTTAAATTTTGAGACAAACAACACTCTTTTATGAATATGATTGTTTTATAATGTTATGTAACCAGTGCCCGAATTTAATGAATTTAAGCCGCGTCTCAAATCACCCAAAAATCGGTTTCAATTGAGAGTCGGCTTAAATCTTGAAAAACTTAATACAATTTTAAGTGGAAGCAACCATATTTGAGCCGCGGTTTAAATTTATGCCGCCGCTCAAATTCTTTAAATTCGGCCTCAGTTCTTTTTTTTAAAGGTTTAAATAAAATAAATAACATTTGTTTATATTTTTTATATTTTTTAACTGGATTAAGTGTTTATTGTTTTCCAGCTCCTCCTGCAGAACCAAATAGAACCTTGACAATTCAAATATTCAAAGTTTGAAAAACAACTTAAAGGGAAATTATGCCAAACAATATACAAAAACCATGAACTTTAGATAAAACCAGAGAAAACATTAGATTGGACAAGAAAACGATAGGACAGAATATTTGCCATGATTGCATGTCCAGGGGCGTACACAGGAATTTGCCCAGGGGGGGGTCTTACATTTTTTCTTGTATCCATATCTATGTTTGTCTCAGGACTGTCTGTTTGTTTGTGTTCAAAAACGTTAAAACGGTCTATAAGAATAAAACGTTAAAACGGTCTATAAGAATAAAACGTTAAAACGGTCTATAAGAATAAAAACTAAATTCCAAACTGAATGAAATCAATGTTGTAAACTAGATTTGTAAGCTTATTATTGGGGAACTGATAAACTGTGGTAATACGACTGTTGGACTCAGGTTATGATATTAATTAGCCCAATGGTTCTGGTAAAACTATTTACTTACAACATTAAATACACATTGCTTAAATATCGTTTTCTTAATCCACAGATTTATGGGTCCCACTGTATAACATCTACTGGATAGATTGGCGACCTAGAGTTCTCCAATTAACCTTAACCATGAATAGTCTGTTTCTAAACCAGAGACCTATCTGGATCAACATATGGTGTAATTGTTTCTCCATGTTTACACTGCACACAGAGCAGTTGGGATGATTTTCAGCAAGATACAAGGCAAGGAAGGATATGAACCCCTTTTTTACATAGACCCTTTATTTTTCTAATAAAACCCCATCAGTTTTCATAAGTCACTCATACCCCTCAACATATTTTTCTACAGACTTTCATATTTTTCAAGGAAAAGTTAGGTGCATACTTCATTGTAGCTTTATCTTAATGCAAGGAATTAATCTTATGGCTTTTTTCATATAAACATTTTTGAATTTTTTTATTTTTCAGGGATTTTTAATTCAAGGAAATTGTAAAAAAAAACATTAAAAAAAAGATCGAGTTTCAAAAATTATGAATATTAATGTATTTTTAGAATTTGTTTTTTTAAATAATGGAGAAAATATAATCAAGAAATAAAAATGAACCCCATATTCCCCCCCCCCCGCTCCAACACAAAATTCATCTTATAATAGTGTTGATTAAATGTGCACCGACACAATACAAGGCAAATTAAGTCTAAATTAACAACTGTTCAAGCTTAATGTAACATAAATAATCAAAGAATTGTTTCTATAATTGGAATTGATTATTGTTTTACTCAATGTAAGTAGAATTAAGGAGGGTGGGGGGGCAGTGTTTTACTCAATGTAAGTAGAATTAAGGAGGGTGGGCAGTGTTTTACTCAATTTAAGAAGAACTAAAGAGGGGGGGATAGTTTTTTACTCAATGTGAATATAACTAAGGAGGGAGTATTGTGTTTTACTCAATGTGAGTTGAAAAAAGGAGGAGGGAAGTGTTTAAATCAATGTGAATAGAATATAAAGACAGCAACCCAAAGGGGGTAATAAACTGAAGATGAGAAGAATGGGGTTGTTTACATTTGTGACGAATAAGGACAGATGTAGATCTAACTAAATTTTCGGCGAATTAACAAAAGTTAGAAACAATTACTTAATTTAAATCTTAGTTAATATGGAAAACTAGTTGCTAAGGTATTTTAATTTCTCTCAGTAAAATGTATCCCCCTAATAGAAACCCTTTCCACTTCAATCCAATTATAAACAAAAGATCATTTTTTTTGCAAAATTATGGGTACGCAACTTCAAATGAAATTTACTTTATTTGATCTGAGCTGGGAACTTTTGAATGGTGGATATCGGGATTAATGCTTAATCCTCTCTTTTTTAATCTTCAGATTAAATAATGCTTGTTTTCCTCTTCATATTTATCTCCAGATTAATTAACCGATCGGGATTTAGCATATCCCATTTTAAAGTTTTCAGCTCTGTTTCCATAGTTCACAAAAATACAATTAATTTTTAGTATTACTATAATCATCAATATACAGCATTGATTTCTCCAAAGCTCTTCCTCCGTTTTCCCTTAATAATGGAGATAAAATAATGAATCAAGAATAATGGGAAAATGTACATTATATTTCTCCATTGTATGTGGAAAATCTATTATATCTAGAGAATTATGTCATAACACAAGTAAACAAGTATTTACATATAATTTGATTTGTAGTTTTTATACCGTCAACTACTTGCAAGGTCGGACCGATAAGTGTGCATTGTAGATCATAGCATGCAAGAAAGATACATCACGAACCCCAGGTATCTTTTTTTTTTAAGGGACTGTATGCGTAATTTCAAGTGATCCTCTATGCAAAGATGGCAATTCTAATTCACGCGGCGGGACCCTTGAAAACGTTGTCTTATTAATTTTATAATTTTATAATTTTCAACTGTGGTTTCTCTACAAAAGTGACTTGCGCTTTTTTCCTGCAGGAGATCTTATAGGAATTATAAGAATTAATCGCGTGTCAAGCTAGAAAAACGACAATATATTTCATATTACTTATCAGTTAAAGGTTTCAAGTTTACTGTTGTAAATCGTTTATTCCCATCTATGCAAGGAAGGTCCATTGAAACTACGCTTACAGTCCCTTTAAAGGGAGTGTTCGCGAAAAATGAAAGGGGGTATAGGCTTAATGCGATAAAAAAGCGCTTTTGATTGCTACTAATCTTACTTCTATCTGTTGCGTCTATGAGGAGAAAATTGTTAAAAACGACTAGTACCGAAGAACGTAGTGTTTTTTTAAAAAATAATTTTCGCTGGCGCTGGATTTTCGAACATTCCTGGAAAATATGAAAATGTCGTCTTCATTATCAAAAATCCTCGAAACAGGAATTAATGTTTTCAAAAGTAACTCTCAGATCATGAAAAATACAAAATATTATCAAATATCAACTATTTACGAATGCGTCGAAAAATAATCGATGACTACTGTTTGTAATATCTGAATGATTTGTTTGGAATTAAATTGATTTGTTCACGATCCGAGTTGAATGTTGCATCTTTCTGAGTATGGATACTACGTTCTTCGGTATTAGTAGTTTTTAACAATTTTCTCCTCATAGAGGCAACAAATAGAAGTAAGCGATCAAAAGCGCTTTTTTTATCGCATTAAGCCTATACCCCCTTTCATTTTTCGCGAACACTCCCTTTAAGTAAAAAGTGTAATGCTGTTTGTGGGAGAAATGAAAACAAACTCGGTGCTGATTAAGCAGAGTTTTTTGGTATTTACTTCTTGATGGGGGGAGGGGGGGTGGGAGCTTAGGAGCCAGTTATTTTTGTTCAACGATTCAAATTTAAAATAGGAACCAAGAACCAAATCTAAAATAGGAACCAAGAACCAAATCTAAAACAGGAACCACGAGAACCAAATCTTAAAATAGGAACCATAACGAACCAAATCTAAAACAGGAACCACAACGAACCAAATCTAAAACAGGAACCACGACGAACCAAATCTAAAACAGGAACCACGACGAACCAAATCTAAAACAGGAATCACAGACCAAATTCCAAAACAGGATTCCGGAACCATGGAACAAATTCAAAGATTCAAAGGGAGTTTTCTTTTCTTAAAAAATGTTACTTTTGTTTTGCTTTTATCTTAAACTGTTCTTGGCAATATTTCAAAGTCTTTATTTGGTTATAAAACACATAATCTTTTTTCTATAAAATTCACAATATACCGTTTTTATTTCTGTAAGAATTCAAACTGTTTTTGTTTCTCTAAGTGCGTTTTTTTAAAAAAGTAAATGATTTTATTCTGGTAAAAAGCCATTGAAATTATAATTCTTTGATCTTCTCTTTTTCTAGTTAAATCCTAAATGAATAAATTTTCAATTAATCATAAATATTTGAAATCTATTTATATATATTTAAGCATAAGTATTTACATGATTGCACATTATAAAAGTTTATTTTATTATCACGATTGCTCTTGGTTTTTATGAGATTTCTGATGAGACTCGTATTTGGATATGAAGGAAAGATATTTATCCTGACTGGACGGAGGAACCTTGTCCTCCGGAGCAGATTTAGAATTCTTAATAAACGATCTCGGGGGAATACGCTGGATCTCAGGTTTAGAAGTAATTAAGATGGGTTGACTTGAATCAATATCCTGGAAACTTTTACTCTCTCTGTGCAGCTGGTTGGGATTATTTTCTGATTTTTCTAGGTTTAGATAAAACGGGTTTGGATAAGGTTGTAGCCGGGACGGATTTGGTTTAGAGGTAGGTTGCTCTTTCAAACCTTCTTCTAATTGTTGAACCTGGTCACTCTTAGTATCACCTAGAATTGAGTCCCAGGGTCGTAGAATAGATTGGTGTATAAGATTGATTAATCTTTCTTTGATTGTCTCCTCTTTAGGAGGTTCATCCTTCGTTTGTATTACTCCTGGAGTAACATTTACTGGCATCTCTTCTCTGTGGTTCTTATCACTTTCATTAATATCAACAATATCATAGTAGGCTCCATCCTCATCAAATCGTTTCAGAGATACCTTGGGAGATTTGACAGGTCTTGGTATCTTTACACTTTTCACAAGTTGAGTTTTCTTCGGAGCTGTGGGGCGGAATATATTTGGGGAAAATCTTGGTTTTCCTTTGATTTTCTTTGGTTTTACTTTAACCTGAAATAAATATGTTTTTAGATATTTATTTAATAATTCAAATTCTGAATTTTAAAAATTAAAGATAATAAAAACCTTAGGTTTCCGGGGATTCTCACGAGGTTTATATCTGGGGGGTTCAAGATGGTTGATCTTGGTAGAAGATGTGGTGGGGCTTCTTACAGGGTTCGGACGAATCAAATTGATGGGAGAAGAGGTAGGGGGTCTGCCAGGGTTAGGACGGATCAGCTGGGGATGAGATGTGGTGGGAGGAAGAGCAGGGTTAGTACTTTTTGTTTCTTCTTCAGAAGAAATTCCATTCTCCATGTCCTCGAAAAATGTTGCTTTTATAATCTTGTTCTCTGGTAGATATCTAGGTGGTATCTCAACCTGGGTAGACAGTTCAGTTCGGTTAGTTCCAGGTTTAGGTGAACTTGATGGTATGGAGAACTCAGGACTAGAACTTAGTTTTACAGAACTTCGGAGAATAGGTGGATATCTGATTGAAGAAGGTTTAAATCTATTAGCCGGCCTAGAACCGAAGCTAGACGAACCTTTCCAATAATCTTGTTTAAATTTATTTAAATACAAACTTGATTTACTTAAAAAAGACAAAGAGGAATCAAATTCTCGAGGTGGGGGAGGAGGATTATAATTCTGGATACCTGGAGCATCATGGATCTCAGACTCGGTCGGATCATCAATTGATTGATAAACAAACTCCTCTCGGTTATAGCTAGGAGTTTGAGTAGTTCTGATTACTAGTTTATCCTTGTTAAAACCGGTGCGTTCCTCTGAATAGTTCTTGATCCTCGGTCCTCCTGGATTCTTAAATTCTTTTTCTTTTTGAAGAATCGTATCCATCCCAACACCTTCTGTAATTGATGGAAACCCAAAGAAGTTATTTTTGAATAAACCGAAAGGTATAATTTTTGGAATGGGCATGAAATCTTCAAAGTCATATGGTGTCTGTCCAAATGGGTTTGTAATTTCCATTGGATTAAAGAGTGTAGTGTCATCCTTCTCGGAGTCATCATCCTCTTCAATCCTGTCTAGTAAACCAGACTTTCCCTCCCATTCAGATACTTCGTTCTCAGGGTTTAAAGGAAGTGCATCTGACCAGTCCACATCTTTCTTCCGTATCCTGCTCCGGGGTTGAACTTGTGTCTCTCTATTCTTAAAATGTTTTCCACTCCTTGGAAACTGAACTGGTTCTCCACTCTGCTTCCCGGAGAACTTGGCCGGTTCTAACAGGTTGGTGTTACCCATCTCCAAGTCGGGCTGTACTGGGGTTCCACTCCTTCTAGAAAACTCATGGGTTTTCACGTTTTCTTCTCTGTAACTGTTATTAGGTTCTCCTGACTCTTTTTTTATTTGGATGGAGTTTCTAATCCTTTTTTCGTAAAATTTTATCGGTTTTCGTGACAGTAATGTTTTTCTTATGGCTTCAGTAATTGGCTTAGTGGTTGTTTTAGTTGTAGAGGTTGTGGTGGTGGTAAATGTGGTTGTCGTTGTAGTAGTAGTAGTAGTAGTAGTAGTAGTTGTTGTTGTTGTTGTTGTGGTTGTTGTTGTTGAAGTGGTTGTCATCGATGTTGTTGGCGCTGTGGGTAGAAGAGTATACTTATACTTCAGAACCTCACCACTAGAACCTTTCTCATTGATAATTATACCTTTTTTCACACTTTTCTTTCTCAACTGTGGATTGTTATAATAAAGAGGTTCGGATAAATTTTCAAAATAATTCTGTGGTTCAGGTTTAAAGTTTTTAATTTGTTTTGTATCAGGTTTACTCAGCTGACTTTCTGGAGAGAGTTTGAAAAAATCTAAGGTTTTCCAGTGATATGGAGAAATATCAAATTCAACCTCTGAATCTTCCGGAAAGAAAGACTTTTGCGAAGTCCAATCCCAAAAGTTAAAAGCCTTCGAAGTTTTCGAAACATCTACTTTGTCTAAATTCAACGTGAGATATCTCTCTAAGGTTGGACTGATCGAAGAATAAAAGGGACGGCTAGTGCTCAGTGGTATGGATGGGGATTGAGAAACTAAAAGGACGTTTGTATAGAGTGGAGATATTGTTGTCATAGTGACTGTTCTGAAGGTGGATAGAACAGCAGGGACTGGAGAACCTGGAGAACTTGGAGATATTAATTCAAAATTTTCGTTATCTGGGATAGTTCTTATTTCGGGAGATTCCTCAACATGGGGTGGAGGGATTCTTCTGTATTGATAACTTAGCAGATGTTTATCTGAGCCATTTTCCTTCTCCTGCTCTTTGGTTTCCTGCTCATTTTCCTTCTCCTGCTCATTGGTTTCCTGCTCATTGATGCGCTCCGGAGTTCTTCTCAACTGAACCCTGTCCTGCTCAAAATACACTGGATAAAGGTCCGATGTTGGAGTAACTATTTGAGGGAGTAAAACTCGAGATTTTATTGAGATTTTTTCATTCTTAGATTTCTTCTCGTTGAGCTCATCCTTATTCTGATTTTCTTCAACCTGGAGAGTGTTCTCTACTGGCTCAATACTTGGGATCGCTCTCTTCTTATGCATGTACTCCAAGGTATTAATGAACCCGTCGTAGGAACCTCCCTGAGAAGTTTTGAACCCAGACAGGGTTGGAAACCTCTGAAAGAAATCTGACATGAATCCAGCTGAGGATGAATCTGCTCCGGATAGAGGGAGAATAGAGAGAAGGAGAAGAACCATTAAATTATCCATCCCGGGTCTAAATGAAAGATACTTTAAAAATGCTTGTTAACGTAATATAAAGTTACAACTACATTTAAAGTGTTGTTAATTCATCCTTTTAAATTTAATTTAAGGCTTAATTAAAATCCATCGCTAAAATCCCTAATTGCACGGTTAAATTGAACTCATGTTAAAAATCCTAGTAAGCGTAACATTATTATTGTTAAAATCAACAGTGCATGTCTTAATTAAGAATAATTTTAATTACTCTATATTATTTTCACCTTTAATGATGTTTTCTAATAATTGAAATTTATTTTTGATTATTTCAGATTAAATTCTGATTGTTCTCTGTTAATCATTCTCAGTCCTAGACTTGTATAGGATAAGTCACTAGGGTTGTATCTGTTCTCCGACTGAATATGAATATGCATGGTTTGTGTATGCAGAATTATTCTCACGGTCTCAACCCGCAATCATTATATCATATGCAAAAGAAACAACACAGAAAAACTGGGGTCACTCCAGCACTATTCCGACCACCTGACATATTTACATCAGCTCAAAACTTAATTTAAACTGACTTATATACATCAGCTCAAATTTAAACTACTAACTTAATTATTCTCAAATATTGACCGTTGATTTTGTGAGTTATTAAATCATCTTATAAAGGAGTTGAGTCTTTGCCACAAACTCTAATTTAAAATCCCTATCTTTTCAACCCGATGCGGTAGACCTTGGATAGTTCTAACTCTGAATTCCTCTAGATCAAATAATTTCAATTATGAAATGTTATCAAATGTTTACACCACTAAAGGTTGCGAAGATGCAACGAATCGTATAAATTACACATCTTAAAAATTACTTAATTATTAAACGTGTCAGCTCTTGTTCCTTTCTTGGTTATTCCTCTTTATACCTTATTCTGGTTTCCTATTTTAGATAATACATATTGATAATTTACTGTTCAAACTTTTCTTTTATTTTCTATTTCTTTGCTATGAAGTTTAAAAATAGGTCTGAAACATCAGACTGAAGAGATAAAAGGAATTTAAAATTAAAGTTTGATGTGAGCAATGATTTGTATTAAAGTATTTGTATTCACTAATCACTTGATGTCATTCGCCATTTCTCATTTTAAACCCAAAGCTAAAATGAAATAGACTTTGTGATGTTCAGTTAAAAAATTCCTCCAAGTAAATTAGAGCAGGGATTAAGCCCCTCCTCCTTGTATTTTAACTCCTGGTAGCTCCAATACATTTCTAGATTTTTCCTTCAGATAGAGATTGGTTGAACTCCCCTCTCCTCCTTGTATTTTAACTCCTGGTAGCTCCGCTACATTCCTAGATTCCTCCTAGTTAGAGATTGGTTGAATCCCCTCTCTCCTCCTTGTATTTTAACTCCTGGTAGTTCCAATACATTCCTAGATTCCTCCTTGTTAGCGGTTGGTTGAACTCCCCCCTCCTTCTTTTATTTTAACCCCTGGTAGTTCCAATACATTTCTAGATTCCTCCTAGTTAGCGGTTGGTTGAACTCCCCCCTCCTTCTTTTATTTGAACCCCTGGTAGTTCCAATACATTTCTAGATTCCTCCTACAGTTAGAGGTTGGTCGAACTCCCCTCTCTCCTCCTTATATTTTAACTCCTGGTTGCTCCGCTAACATTCCTAACATATGTTCAATATTGAATGCAAGGTTGCCTCAAACCAAGGAACGGAGCAACAAGGTTTCTCAGGTTTCCTTAAACCGAAGATTAACATCGTGTGGCAGGGGCACATTCACTAGATTCTGAATCTATCAATAATATAAGAAAATAAGTATTGAAAACATGATTTGAAGTTTTATATATATATATATAAATCATTATCATATCAAATATGATTTATCTTTTCATTTTTACAAAATACAAGACAAATAGTTACAGGGTTACCCACAAAGGATGAGACTTCAGAGACGACTGTACGGAACTTGCATTGTCTGTTTTCTTATGTTTGCGATTTCCTGCATCTGCAAGCTTGTTTTTGTCTAAAGTAATTGAGTCCTTGCCACAACTTCGGTTTTTCTAATCCCTATATCTTTTGAACCCAATGTCGTAAACCTTTGATATTTCAAACTTATATTATTTGGTCTTACAGAAGTCATAGTTTGAAATGGCAAATGTCTACAACATTGGACTGCAAAGATATAAGAATTAGAAAATCAGAGTTTGTGACAAAGACTCAATTCCTTTGAAGAAAATGTCTTCCATTGAATAATTTTTTCTTCAAAGTTCTAGTCTACAAAAAAGTCGTATTTTCAGTTCAAAATCCACGAACATTATTTGCATTAAAAGATATTGAAGACTATATAAAATCTAATTGTGATCATTGTTCAGTATTAATTTAATAAGACTAAATGTTCAAAATATTTATTCTCTCAAGAAAAAATTTAAGAATGTTTTATTTTCTCTTATAGGTTCTAACATATATACAGGGTTACCCACGAAGGATAAGACTGTACAGACGACATTAAAGATATGACGATCCTAAGGTTAAGTCTTCCGACTCGGATAAAGTATTAAAATTGCTGGGAATCATAAATATGAGGTAACCCTATATTTACGTTTCTTAACTATGATAACTAAAATAAATGTCGTCATATACATCAGAAAATTTGAATAATTTACCGACTTTAATCCATTTCTTTACTTTAATATGATATATCGACACTTTTTTGATAAAATGCTCAAATCCATGATGCACCAGACCTAAAGTTTTCTTTAGTAAAAATTTTATAAAGATGTTAAAACTCACAATTTTTTTGCTTTTTTTACATTTCAATACACTATGTAAACTAGAACAAAAATCGTCAAAGTAAATGAAGATGGTTGTCAATGCCAAATGATCCGACTTGAAACACTGAACTCAGAAACGCTTAAATCTAGAAAAATCCCATGAAAATAAAAAGATTATCAGGACAATGATCTATGTTTTTTGATTGGTAAATTGCCGAATGAGTTTTGAATTTATTCTTTTTTTAAATGAATGTTACTTCCATTTTGCTACTGGATAGTTTTGCAAACAGAAAACTCTAATTTAGAGAAAGGCTGCATACTCTCTAAACTCTAGTCGTCTTATACAGGGTTACCCACAAAGGATGGGACTTCAGAGACGATTGTACAAAATTTATACTGTCTGTTTCCTTATATTCACGATTCCCTGCAACTGTGATCTTTTTTGTTTCTTTGTCAAATTTCGAGAGTTTCGGGTCGTCTTTACAGTCTCATTTTTTTGTGGGTAACCCTGTATATCAATACGAGGAAAACGAATTTCTATTTCAATTTTGATTTCTACCAATCTTTCAAAAGCAGAGACACATAAACATGTAAACAAAGAGAAGTTGTCAATTAACAGCTTCTTTTTAATATGTAAAGTACAGTGAAACCCTTAATAACGAATACATCGAAAGAATTCATCAAATGTCGTATTCTTCACTTTCTGATAATGTTATTGTGTATATTGTATATTTTTATAAATGAATATTTTGCAAACATAAAACATTCATATCATGCATACACTGTATAGTACAGTTTAAAGCGTACAGTGTTATCCTTAAAGACGATATAGACGACTGGAAACAATTTAAATATGACGATTTGACGTTTATTCTGAATATGCTACATAGTCAAGCTTTAAAGGGTGTACTAGATAATCTGGAAAAGATGGAAACATGTGTGCAGCTGCAGGGTTTACGGAGAAGTTTAAAGATTTAAGGCTGAATAAATTTCGTACAGTTGTCTGTAAAGTTTCATCCTTTGTGGGTAACTTTGGTAGAACTGTTTTCATTAATCAAAGCACGAAATAAATCTTGAAATAAGACGACATTAGCTATTTTCATTAATCAAAGCACGAAATAAATCTTGAAATAAGACGACATTAGCTGTTTTCATTAATCAAAGCACGAAATAAATCTTGAAATAAGACGACATTAACTGTTTTCATTAATCAAAGCACGAAATAAATCTTGAAATAAGACGACATTCTTGACTGAATTTGTAGGATTTGTTTCTTAAGCTTATACTGAAGTTATGACTAACAAACAGCGGAAGGAATGTCGTTTTAGCTCCTTCTTTTAGTAAGAAACATTGTTTAGGTCTATTTTTTAAAGGGAGTGACCGGCTATGTAAGGTTGTTGAACTGAGTAAGCAGTGTTGTGGAAAGGTTCTTTCGGATTCATTTGAGACATATTAAACTTTTTAAAGATCTGTAAATCCTGAGTTTAAGCCCAAATTCGACGCTCAAAACTCCTACTTTGGGGGTGGATACGTTTTCAGAATTAGTTTTTTTTTTAAATTATCAGATAACGACGACATAAAATGTAAAAAAGTTCTACAATAAACTACAGACGTCATGTATAGGAACATGTTGAGAAAATAAAAATTAATCTTATCATCGAAAATAAGTAATCTTGTTCAATTATTAGTTTCTATTATCTCATTATTTTGGTTTCTCATTATTCACAAAGGTGTTCGCAGATTTTCTAGATCTATTATTGAAAAGACGACATTTGAAGAATTTGAAGAAATCTGCGAATAAATTCGAAGAAAATTAGAAATTCAATATAATAATGAAAACGAAATAATTGATTTTAGCATTGATTTATTGACAAATTTCTTTTGAGAAATCTGTTCCTAACTATCTAATTAGATTGCTGTATTATTGTTACTTTATTTTTCGTTGTCGTTATTTATTAATTAAAAAAAAACTAATTCTGAAAACGTTTCCACCCCCAAAGTAGGAGTTTTGAACGTCGAATTTGCGCTCAAACTCAGGATTTACAGATCTTTAAAAAGTTTAATATGTCTCAAATGAAACCGAAAGAAGTTTTCCACAACACTGCATACTCAGTTTAACTACCTTACATAGCCGGTCACTCCCTTTAAAAAGAAATAAACCAAACAAAAAAGAAAGGAATTCAGTCTTTCACAAACTTTACTTTTCTAATCCCTATATCTGTATCAACCCAATGTCAGAGACCTTTTATTATTGTGTTTGATTTTATAATCTAAGTTTGAAATATCAAAGATTTACACGTCACTAGGTTGCATATTCTAGAGATTAGAAAATTTGAGTTTTTGGTGGAGACTGAATTCCTTTTCTGGATATGGGACTCGTAGAACAATATGCTCTGTAAGTTTTTCATAAAGAATTAAGAAATTAAAAAAATTATCGTTTAATATTGGAAAACAAATAGTTATTTAAAAAAAATACTAATTTGTGATACAATGTATACAATATATATTTGAAAAGTCTTAAATCTCGTTCTGAACCACGTAAACCTTGTATTTTTATCTTGTGTCAGAATCCTTTAAAACTAGTTTTCTCATCTAAAAGCAAGATTAACTTTCTAAAAGTACAAATGTAACATTATAACTTTCGAGGACGAATACAATAGAACTTTGAAGATTCTAATAAAATATTTGACTCAGACTCCTTTAAATAGTGCTTTCAATACCACTTTTCTTCGTACATAAATTAAGTGAAGTGGCCTTGCAAAGTGAGAACCAGAAAACTGTGGAATAAGGTGATGAAATATTTAAGTGTTACAGCATAATCGGTTTTTCTTGTTTTCACTGTGAACCCAAGACATTAAGGATAAAAAATACAAAATTTCTTTCAGTCGCATTTTTTTTCTTGCTCCCCCTCCTCATCCTTGTTTTCAATCTGGTCCGTTTTCTGCTCCGAATCCTCCTCCGCCAAGTGAGATCGGTTTCTCAGCTTCTCCAAGGCCTTCATCTTGAACCTATTCTTGGCTCTGATAACCTTGAGAAGGCACTGGTAGGCCTCGTGCATATCCTGCTGGGTTACAGACCTGGAATTCTTTACTCCGCTCTCTGAAACCAATCAATTTAATTAATCAATCTATCTATCGAACTATCTATAATTTTCTATCGTTAAGTTCTATCGTTAAATTGTCCATTATCCATCCTGTAAATAGTATTATTATTATTAAACACTTTCCGCAAGTAATCTCTGTACATTCAGGGTTCTCCTTTTCTACAGATATTTACAGTATTCTCTTTTATTTTAATACAGCGAAGCAATGGTTGTCGTCTGTGTTCTTTTTCAAATTAGAAATGCCTTCTTTTTTTTACTAGCTGGAGTACCCGGTGTTGCCCAGGTCGTAAAAACACTTTTAAAAAGTCTCCTGCCACCCCAGGGAAACCCATGCATGGTTCCCTAAAAAAAATGTCAACCAATTCGGTCCAACCGTTAGGTCAGCTTTGGAAAACTGTTATATATTCATAATATATATTTTATATATGAGCATAGAACGTTATGAAATATATTGCCGGTATTTTCCTTGATTATCTACTGAAACGTTTGTAATTAATGAACACTGTACAATGTTAAGTCCGGTTCATTTTAAGAACCGGGCCGAACATCTAACCAGCTAGAGCAAGCTGTACACACACAGATTATACCAGGCAAAACGGATGGCAACTTCGTTGTTTTTTATTTTGGGAATATTAATATTTACTTTCCAAAAGTGGTAGAATATATCATTCACATTCAAATTTTTGAAAAGCGCGTTGTACATAGAATATTCTAGACTTTGTACATAGAATATTCTAGACTTTCAGGGAATAAATGTGACGTCATTTGTGTTAAGTAAACACAGTTCACTAGCGTACACTCAAATTTTTCGGCTTTTTACGCAGGATTTATGAGATATTGACAATGATGACCAGTTTTAGGTACAGTTGTCAATCGGGGATTTCTCCCTTTAAATGGAGAGTTCCTTTAAGAAAAATTCGAGAAGTTCAGAGCTCTGAATAACAAAGATATGAAGTGTTTACCATCATCCTTAAACCTTGTAAACCTCTTTTTTCTTAATTTGTAAATTCTATTTTGAAATATCTTAACTGTCTCTTAGTTTGTACTTGTTAATCCTAGGATTGTCGAAAGGCTGCCTGGAACAAGTTGTTATTGACAGAAGTTGCAATTCCATCTCCAATAATGATTTAGATTCTGATATTACAGGAAACAGAGCAGTTTAATCACAGTTCAACAAGAATTTTGAATAAATGAAATTTATCGCACAGAAACGTAAAAAATGTCCGGGAGTATGGTTTTAAACTTGTAATTGTATTAAAATTTTATGTTTACACCCTGTGGAAAAATGATTCCCTGTGAAAAGCAAGGTTGAATTCTCAAAACCAGCTGTTATTCACCAGAATTGAATTGAAAAATGAAAAAATAAACAAGCCTTATTCAAGACAGTTTTCTAAAATTTAATAGATATCCTTCTTCTATGATTTTCCAATTGTTTCTGATCGAGAAACTAAGGGATTGTTTACTTATTTGATTAAATTTTAAACTTTTTCGTACATTTTTCCAAGAATCTTTGAATTCTTTTTTGAAATTAATCTATTTTTTAATTAATTTCATTAAATAATAATCTATAATGTTCCCCCTCGTAATACCATTCTACGCTAATACTACTTTTCCCTGTAATTACTAGACTACTGTTCCCTTTATACATATTATTACCTAGACTACTGTTCTCTGTATATCTATTATTACCTAGACTACTGTTCCCTTTATACCTATTATTACCTAGACTACTGTTCTCTGTATATCTATTATTACCTAGACTACTGTTCCCTTTATACATATTATTACCTAGACTACTGTTCTCTGTATATCTATTATTACCTAGACTACTATTCTCTGAATACCTATTATTACCTAGACTACTGTTCCCTGTATACCTATTATTACCTAGACTACTGTTCCTGTATACCTATTATTACCTAGACTATTTTTCCCTGTATACCTATTATTACCTAGACTACTTTTCTCTGTTTATCTATTATTATTACCTAGACTACTGTTCTCTGAATACCTATTATTACCTAGACTACTGTTCCCTGTATACCTATTATTACCTAGACTACTGTTCTCTGTATATCTATTATTGCCTAGACTACTGTTCCTGTTTATCTATTATTATTACCTAGACTACTGTTCTCTGAATACCTATTATCCTAGACTACTGTTCCCTGTATACCTATTATTACCTAGACTACTGCTCTCAGCTCTAAATGCTTCTAGGAGATCTTCTTCTGTATATTCCTCAAGTTTTCGTGGTGTCTTTGAACCCTTTCTTCTTCCTAATCCTAGAACAGTCATAGCATGCTCCTTGCTCATTCCAGTCTCAGTGGTTCTTCTTGGAGGTCTAAACATTGAACAACATTCCAACTATTGACCTAACCAAGAAATAAACAATAAGAACGCTCTAAACTTTGTTTTTAACAAGTGAAGAATACTTTAAAGAATTGAGTCTTTCCCACAAACTCTGTTTTTATATATCCTATATCTTTTTAAACTATGAAATCTGTTAGATCAAATAGTATACGTTTGAAATATCCAAGGTTTCCAATATCAGGTTTCAAAGATATAGGGATTAGAAAATTTGGATTTGAGGCAAAGAAGAATCAATTCCTTTATTGGATCAGGAATTCAAACTCAGTCTGATCAAGGTAGATATACCAGGAGAGCCCCCATATATCTATTTACATATTCAGTGCAGCACACTTTCTTGTCCCAATAAATATAGGAATTTGGACGATTTGAAAATCGTTTTTGATTTTAGATTGTTGATGTATGACAAACAACTTATCTTCTGGACTTTTAAAAATTTGGCTTACTTTCTTTGTATCTACAAAATTGACAGACAAATTGAATATTTAAACATTTCTCATGTTATTTAATTAATTCAAAGGAACTAAGTCTTTGCCAAAAACTCTGATTTTCTAATCTCTTTATCTTTGCAACCCAATGTCGTAGACCTTATCTATTTCAAGCTATGAATTATGTTGGGTCAAATAATCCAAATTTTGAATTTTCAAAGGTAAACATCATAAGGTTGCAAAGTTAAAGGGATTAGAAATTTTGAGTTTGTGGGAAAGACTCAATGATTAAAGAATTTGAGTTTTTATCATAAAAATCAAATTTTCTAATCCCTATATCTTTGCAATCCAATGCCGTGTCCGTAGACCTTAATTATTTCATAATTTAAACTATTTGATCTGACAGAATTCATAGAAATATCTAAGTCTATGAGATTGGGTTGCAAAGATAAAGGGATTAGAAAATTAGACAACATGTTCAGTGCTGAGGCTGCAATTACAATTAAGCAAATGAAAAACAAACGGAGAGGGGTACATCTGTACAATGAACAGGGTGATCCTATAATGGCGCAAAGACAGCGACTTATAAACATGCTTTCAAAAGTAGCGCCATAAATGGACGGGCATGAAAAATAGAAACTGCGGACGCGCAGATGGAGAAAGGAAAAAAATATGATCATTTGAAATTATTAACTATGCCCCGTACCATTTTATTTTACAAAAATTGTAAAAAAATAAATTATAAAAATATTGTTAAGAAACTTAATACTTAAGATTGTAATTTTTTTATTGAAATTTTTTTCCATAATCAACCTCCCTCGCGCATTTTCTCTGATTTAAAAAATAACTGTTTTTTTAACATTTATTGACGATTATTGAAGATATTTTCATGTTTAGTATTTTTGAATGTATTTTACCTTGAAGGCTGATTTTCATCCGATCTTTCTTTTGTTACCTCATCCCAGAAATATTTTGGAGCTGCGCTGGGCCTGGGAAAACAAATATTTATATTTAGGCCTGAATGATTTTTTGCTCTGAAATTTTTTCAATGTTTTTTCTTTTTGCGGGGGAGCCTGAAACAAAGTTAAACGTTTAGGATAAAATTATCCCGAACTATTTTGATTTCAAACATGTTTTTGAGCTAGTCTATGAATTTGAAGGTTAAAATGTTTAAAGAGGGGATGAGTGTAAGTTTATATTTTTTGATGTTTTTTAATAATTTTTCAAAAAATTCTATTTTACTTTTAAGATTATGCTTTATATATTTCTTATAGAAAGAGTGGACGTGGGGGGGGGAGAGATGGGGTGGGGGTGAATTATAAATTACTATTTTTGCCTGCGTTGTTGAAGTAGGCTGATTGTTTTCTCAAGTTTTAAACGTTTCTCATTGTCCTCAATATCTGACATCAAACTCCCGCGTCGGAACACATTTTGAGCTGGGTAACACAGAACAAAACAACTTTTGAGAAAAATAATTCTTTTACTTAAAGGAACTGAATTTTTGCCACAAACTTAAATTTGTTATTCACTATTTCGTTGGAACCTGAAGTTGTAAACCTCTGATTTTTTTTAACTTTAACTATTTGATCTAACAGAATTTATAGTTTGAAATATCAAATGTCTACGATATTGGTTTGCTAAGATATTGGAATTAGACAATTTGGTTTGGTGACAAACACTCAGTTCTTTTTCATGATTACTGGGATGAATTGTTTCTCATTTGTTCCATTGTTAAATATTGTTTTTGGTTTAAAACATGAAATTCTTATCATTTATTAATACATTTGGGTTTAAAGACCTGAATTTAAAACTCAAACAAGCAAAAAATAAGTGAGATTCCTGGCAAAAAATTAGTTCAAGGCAGGTAATGCATTAAAGGGACTCTAGGTGTAATTTCAAGTGACCAATTATTTGTACGAGTGGTGTACCCTTCAAACTAATAATTGATCAAGGATGACAGACTTTTCAATTTGTCCTTATTTATCAACACTTGTTAATTTGTCCTTATTAATCAACAGGATCGCTTGTAAAGGTGTCCTTATCTATCAACAGGAACTCTTGTCAAGTTGTCCTTATTTATCAACAGGAACGCTTGTCACGTTGTCCTTATTCATCAACAAGAACGCTTGTCAAGTTGTCCTTATTTATCAACAGGAACGTTTGTCAAGTTGTCCTTATTTATTAACAGGAAAGCTTGTCAAGTTGTTATTATTTATCAACAGGAACGCTTGTCAAGTTGTCCTTATTTATCAACAGGAACGCTTGTCAAGTTGTCCTTATTTATCAACAGGAACGCTTGTAATTATTTCTAACTTTGTCTGCAAGAATTAAAGAAATATTACTATTTACTC
This sequence comes from Eurytemora carolleeae, assembly GCF_000591075.1. Classification (NCBI taxonomy): domain Eukaryota; kingdom Metazoa; phylum Arthropoda; class Copepoda; order Calanoida; family Temoridae; genus Eurytemora; species Eurytemora carolleeae. The sequence continues at coordinate 284,225 of NW_019396888.1, read as the reverse complement.
TATAGAAATCACAGTCTCGCAGGAAATAAATATTTATACATTCGAATTTTTTAAAACTGCAGGTTTGTACATAATGCATAATAATAATAACAAAGAACCATCATCTACAATTTATATTAATAAATAAATGTTACAGCCATAATCTGAAAATTTAAATGCACCAATACTGGGTTTGTGATGACATTGAAATGGTGAGTTACATAAAGACCTTTTGAGTAAAAAAAAGTTTCTGCAAATTGATATTTTTTGTAATCTACAATTTTTAAATATTAGATTTTATTTAAGTAAAAGAACATCAAAATAAGGTTTACAAATGTCTTAATGCCTAAAATTAACAATAAAATAATGAATAAGAGGAGTATAGTTAATCCGCACAATATGGATTTCAATAATGTTAATCTTATTCCAACCTTTTAACACCCTTATCATCTTTAAATAAATCGTAAAATTAGATTTTAAAAAACTACGCTAAATATCTGAAAAGTTCTGTTTCCTAAACTGGTTCTCCTGCTGCCTCCAAAGATGCTGCTTCTTCGACTATCCTCGCCACTCGTCAAATCACTCTCTCCTCCTGGATTTCCTCGTGAATTGTCACTCCATAGTTTTCTGAATAAAATTAAAATAACATTTAAATCACTTATTTTAATCCTAGAAATCTTTCAAATAGATTTAGAAGATCTAGAAACTAAAAAATTGTTTGAAAATATTGTGTGCTTTATAATTCTTACTCACTTCATGGTAAATTTTATCATGAACGTGCTTTAAAGTGATCATCGTGCTATAAAGTTAAAAAATTGAAATTCACTTAATTTTTTATTTTTGCTTTCTTATAAAGCTTATTTTATCTAGAAACAGGCATAGCAATAAGAGAAGTACACAAACGTTTCATGAAATTACTTATAACAATATTATTTTGGCACGACATGCTGTAAAGTTTTTAGACTTTTCGAAAAATTACTGACCAAAAAACTTAAAACACTGCGAACCAAAATAATAGTATTATAAATAGTTATATTGGAATTGCAGTAGTTCCAAATCCGAGCTCTTTTTTTACAAAAATATTAGTTCTCCATTAACTATTTTTTAAATGTTGCTAAAGTTTAATTCTAAATCCCTTTATCTATGCACGCAGTTTAATGGCAATTAGAAAAAAGGAAATGAATGTTCTTTTCTTTCTTACTTTTAACTAAAGTTGTAGCTTTAGATTTTGTTATCTGCAACAAACTCTTCCTTAGACAATACACATGTGCCCTGATGATCAGTTACAAATATTTAAAATTTTAAATCCTTGGTGAAATTCCACAATTGAAAGAAAGAAAGACGACGACAATAAGTCCATGATTTCTGGTTACCACTGTACTCCTGTCTTAAACCTACCCAAGTTCTTCATGGATTGATTCTCTTTTCTCCGATCCTCTTCGGGCAGTGGAAAAAATTGGTATCTCCAATCCTTCATTTTTCTTTTCATTTTCCTTCTTTTTCCCTTCTACCTTGCTCTTCTTCTTTACAGATTTTCTCTTTTTCTTCTCCTTGGTTGGTTTAATTACGTCCATGATGTTTAAGAAGAAATATTGTTAGTATTGTCAAGCTGAAGTTCTAAAAACAAACTGAGAACTTGTTTTTCCGTTTGCAAGAATATTGGAGCAAGGTGAGTTTATCAGGAATCAGGATACTTACAACTATTGATACCACCCAACCTCTTACCTTCATAACACATCCCAACCTCTTACCTTCATAACACATAACACAGGGTACTTGGAACTATTGATACCAACCCAACCTCTTACCTTCATAACACATAACACAGGATACTTACAACTATTGATACCACCCAACCTCTCACCTTCATAACACATAACATAGGATACTTGGAACTATTGATACCACCCAACCTCTTACCTTCATAACACATAACACAGGATACTTGGAACTATTGATACCAACCCAACCTCTCACCTTCATAACACATAACACAGGATACTTGGAGCTATTGATACTAACCCAACCTCTCACCTTCATAACACATAACACAGGATACTTGGAACTATTGATACCAACCCAACCTCTCACCTTCATAACACATAAAACAGGATACTTACAACTATTGATACTAACACAACCTATCACATAAAGTGTAAATTTTGACCATTTTTTGATTTTTTGTTGCCGAATATTTTCTAATTTTAATAATAATAATGACATCTAGGTAATATATGATTATTAACAATTGTTTAAATGATAACGGGGCCTTTTCTTGCTGAAGAGTATTTATTGATAAATTGTTGCAAAAATAGAGATAGATAGATAAGTATGTGAACAAATTCATTTAGCTAGATAGATAGATAAATTAGTTTTGATAGTTAAAGATAGATAGATAAAATAGACCATAACAGTTTATATTCTCACGGTATAAAGTTATATTAAGTAATTATAATAAATCTGAAATATGTTTTTCTTGCACCTGCAATATACAGTCTGCACCATTATACATTTAGAGATAATTCTTTTATGTTCTTATCCATACACCTTATCCATCCATGCATACTTAATCATTCACATAATCCATACTCATTCACACACTTTACCCATACTCATTTACACTCTTTATCCAATACTCGTTTAGAGACCTTATCCATACTCATTATACCCTTTGGCTACGCCCCCGGGTTTATCATTAAATCCCTCGGGGGTTTAAATTTCCATTGATTCTAATTTGTCTGAGAGTAAATGATACATTCATACACTTTATCCATACTAATTCATTAACCTTATCCATACTCATTCATTCACATTATCCATACTCATTCATACACCTTTTCCATACTCATTCATACACTTTATCCATACTCATTCATACGCATTATCCATACTCATCTAAACACCTTATCCATACTCATTTATACACCTTAACGATACTCATTCATGATCACCTTATCCATACTTATTCATTCACCTTATCTATACTCATTCAACACCTAATCCATAATCATTCATACACATTATCCATACTCATCCATACGCATAATCCATACTCATCTAAACACCTTATCCATACTCATTCATAAACCTTATCGATACTTATTCATGATCACCTTATCCATACTTATTCATTCACTTTATCCATACTCATTCATACACCTTATCCATAATCATCCTTACACATTATCCATACTCATTCATACGCATAATCCATACTTATCCATACACCTTATCCATACGCATCCATGCACATTATAGATAGATGCTAATCCAAATTAATAATTATTAACCTTTTATTCATAAATGTCAATCAAAATTAAAATAACAGTAGTTGATATTACTGATTACTCGCAATTAATTAATAACGGATTGTTAAAGGTTTGATATCTTGGTGTTTCGCTGATATGTATTTATCTATCCAGTATGCACTTGAACTTATCAATGATTTAGTATCTTTAATTGAGATATATACGCTACGCATCCTTATACCGTCGTGGTCATCATACCATTACCGTGGGATGCGTAAGCGTCACAGTGCTGTGACGCAGCATTGCGACGCTAAACCGTCAGTTTTTGGTAAGCAGTGAGCATAGGAACACCCAGCATTAGGAATGTTATCATGATTTTTTTAATAGCACATATTTTTTTTTAATTCTAAGAATTCCTTAAACATCGTTGAACTATAATGTATTTAGGAAAAAAGAAAATTTTACCGGCTAAAAATTGCCTCATTAGTACTTGCTTCACATGAGATTGAAAACATTTCAAAAAATCAACAAACAAAAAAAAGACGGGGGGGAGGATTCTGAAAAAACATATTTTTAACATTTAGGTTGCATTTGTAGTATCTAATTGGAAACATTGATACATCCATAAAAATACCTTTGAGGCTAAGAATTAATTGTTTTCGGTTCAGAAAATTACTGGTGTTGTCCTCCGCCAAGTTTAATCATTCAAACTATTAAACATATCTTATCTTTTCTTAACATTACTAGCATTGTCATTTTGCCAATATGGAAATGGCCCTTTATAAACCGTAATAATTATTTTGTAAGATTTGTTTCAAAATACTATCTTTTTCAACCAGTATTTTCACTTTCCAACAAATGTAAAAATTCCATTTTTTTTCGGTAAAAAATAATTTTTCTATATTTGCGATTTTAATCAATTCGAATCGAACAGACAATTGTTTAGTGGCTGATTTGTAAAAGACGACTTTTTTATTCAAGAGCGAAAAACAAGATTCAGGAATAAAAATCTCTACTCTAAAGTTAAAACTTTTGTGATGCTAATCTCGGGACTAATAATTCCTCATCGGTATCCCCGTGGTGGTCATACCCTGTAGGGCTTATAATAAATGAAGGGATCAAGCATTTATCCTAAATTTTAAAAGTGCTCGCATTGAATATCTAGATCCTTTAAACAAAAGTTCTAACCTCTGTTCAATGAAAGTTAAGAAAGGTATGGAGTTTACAAAATATGGAAAACCATTTTAGAGAAATTCTAGAATGTTTATACTTCAATTAAAGTCCAAGGATGTCAGTTCTTTTAAAAAAAAATTTAATTTTTTCTTGTCTCTTGTTTTTAAAAAGAAACTTTCTTTTTAGAATTTAAAATTAGCTCCGAAACAATTGTTCTCCTATTTTATATATAACATTATTTTTTTGCAAAAGGATACTATGCAAGTTACAACCTTTTCACTCACTATATAGCTTTTTTAGTTTGACTTAGTTTGTTTCTAATTATAGTTTATCCGCTTTGGAAAATCTTTATAGAATAATCAAAAAGGGTTAGTGTAAGCATGGAAGGGCTTACTTGTCAATGTTCTTGTAATCAACAATAACAGTGGGGCGGATAATAAATCGCCTCGTAGATTTCAATGAAAAGATTTTTAAAGAACTTATTAATCTAATTTTCGAATCCATGATTCTTCAAAAGCTTTTTTATATGAAAACTTGGACTATTTCATCCAGCAGAATTTATAGTTTGAAACATCAAAGCTCTACTCAAAAAAGGTCGCAAAGATCACCGGTTTCGAAGATGTAGGGAGCAAGGGCGTATATAGGGGGGGGGGGCAAGGGAGCAGTGCCGTTACCTAGAACTCAGAGCTATTACACTTTTCAAATCTGAAACTGAAGAGTGAAGAGTATTAAAAACAGTAATTTGATGGTTTTTTCTGTTAGTTTTGTTTGATGAAGAGATAAAGTAGTCCTTGTCATGGTAATTGGACTGTATAGTGTTTGTATACCTTGAAAGTATTCAAGAAGCCAAATGTTTTGAATTTACGATTCAAATTTTGCCCCCCCCCCCAAGCTCTTAGGGGGGGGGAAATGTTTGCCACCCCTAGATTTATTACTGTATACGCCCTTGATAGGGAGTGGAAAATTAGACTTTTTTCCTTTTTGTTTGTAGGATGAATCCGGTATGTTTGTATCACTTCTAAACTATAAATCCGATATATATATATAAAATAATAAATTATATATATATATATATAATTATACTCTCCAACCTGCCAATCAGACATTTTGCCAGATTTCATGGTTTTATGAATTTTAATCATATCTGGAGAAGACAGCTTTTTACTTTTAGATTTTAGCATCCTGGTCCAGTAACTATTAATATCCCCCCCCCCCCCCATGAAACCTCAAATAAACTCTCTGTCTCTGTGTTTTTTACTTTTTTATCAAATGAAGACAAACAAAACAATATTAAAAAAACACGAAAAATTAAAAAAAAAAATTATAGATTGGACGATGGACGTAATATTAGGTAGTTTAGCTTTTATATTTTTTGTATATTCAGACTTTAAAGAATCGTCATTCTTATAAAAGGTTTGAATAGATTCATTGGTGTATATTTCCTAATATATTAGTATATTATGGGAGTTATTGTCCTAATTTATTAGTATATTATTGGAGTTATTGTCTTAATTTATTAGTATATTATTGGAGTTATTGTCCTAATTTATTAGTATATTATTGGAGTTATTGTCCTAATTTATATGATACAAAACCAATTTTGTTTAAAAAATTTATTTTGCAGATTAACAAAAATTCTTACTATTATTCAAATACAAAGAACCCATCTTAAAAAATCAATCGTCCTTGCAAGCAATTATTGGTTTTATTAGTGGTTTAGTAATTACCTATTTTTACCATGAGAAAATAATATTAAGGGTGTCCCAATAAACATGAAAATTATTCTTAATAGATATAATTGGTAATATCATTTATAAGCCTGTATTACGTCACAAGAACTCCCACCAATGTGAGTGGAGTATACTGGTCATGTGTTACAGACAGAGACCACTATACTGCACTACCATTGGTGGGAGTTCTGGTGACGTAATACGGACTTATAAATAATATTATTAATTATATCTATTAAAAATAAAAATAAAAGCTGTAAAATAATAACTGGGAAAAACCTAAGTTACAATAAGGTTTCTCTGGGATATCTTTGATTTCAGATTGGTTGCGTATTTGCTGAATATGATCTGTTTAAACATACTATTTCTAACCAAAATTGTATATATATGAATTTTCGTATAAAGGAACTGAGTCTTTGCCTCAAACTCAGATTTTCCAACCCCTATATTTTTGTAATACCATGTCGCAGAGCTTAGAGATTTCAAACTATGAATTCCGTTAGTTCAAATAATCTGAGTTTGAAATATCTAAGATTTAATCCATCAGGTTTAAAATATATAGGAATTAGACAATTTGAGTTTGTTTCAAAGACTTATTTCCTTTGACACAGTTTTATATCAATTTCTCGAGACAGGAACATCAGATATAACTTTCATGGGTCGCAATAGTGATAAGCTTTCACCCTATACCCCCTGTCATTTTTCCCTTACAGCCCCTTTAATATCTTTTGCACATAACAGGCAGACCACATATAGGAATTATTGGGATGAGGGAAACATTATTTTCGATGCTTTATGTAGATATGTTCATGAAAATATTAAATTCCCGAAATAATGCCGCGTAAATAGAAATAAAAAATCGATTTTAAGTATTTTTTTCTTAATTTTTATTTGAACACCATAAATGCAAGACCAGGCTTGTAAATTGCAATATGTCCGCATTCAAAAATAAATTATTTTATATCCTGGGGGATTCAAGAATATGAAAATTCAAAGACGACATTATATTTACTAAAAATCTATTTACGAGAAGAGTTATTATGATGAAAAGCATATAGTGGTCAACGTGGTGGAAATAATCTCCTTAGAATAAAGCACCGACAGAAAGCTTATCAATACAATATCAACGTCAAATTGTGAGGATCTTAAACAGATTTGAATATATCTGATAACGCTGATCTTGAACAGATTTGAATATATTTTGTCTGATACCGTTGATCTTGAACAGATTTGAATATATTCTGATAACGTTGACAGGAGTTTGACGATGAAGTTTCTCTGCATCCTGATTCTATCCGTCCTGATTACACAGAGTGTTGGAAGAAGACAACAACAAGGGACCTGTGGTCTAACATGCTTCAGGGAAATATAGAAACGGGAAGGACGAAAACAAGGACTAAACAGGATTAGGAAATTAGAAAGAGAATAGGACAAAGAAATTAGAAACAGAATAGGACTAGGAAATTAGAAACAGAATAGGACTAGGAAATTAGAAACAGAATAGGACTAGGAAATTAGAAACAGAATAAGACAAGGAAATTAGAAACAGAATAAGACAAGGAAATTAGAAACAGAATAGGACTAGGAAATTATAAACAGAATAGGACTAGGAAATTATAAAACAGAATATGACTAGGAAATTAGAAACAATAGGACTAGGACATTAAAAACAGAATTGGACTTGGAAATTAGAAACAGAATAGGAATAGGAAATTAGAAACAGAATAGAACTAGGAAATTAGAAACAGAATAGTACTAGGAAATTAGAAACAGAATAGGACTAGAAAATTAGAAACAGAATAAAAAAGAATGCCAGAAAAACGCCAAAGTAAAAAATGTCTCATTGATTTTCGTTTTTAAACTTTAAAGTTTTTTCGTGTTTTTTTTTCGGGGCTTTACAAAAAGTTTCGTAAAAATCTAACTTTAAGTTTGTTTGATTATGTTATGTAACAAGAATCATATTAAAGACAAAAACCCTAGAATATCTGAAAAACTAATGATGCTCATATATCTATCTAAGAGTTCCAAAAAACATTAAACATTATAAGAAATTGGCAAATGTTTTTAAAATCTTTTTTTCAATCATGCAACTAAATTAATATATGCTATCAAATTGTAAAATCTTTCCTTTCGTATCTTTAATCTCAGGAATTCCAAAATGTGGTTTTAGTTTCTTAAACCTTTAAATTGTATAAGGTCAAACCCATTGAAATCTGTTTGTCAGCTAATACGAATAATTATATAATTTTATTTGTTTATATTTAACGACTTCTTTTATGTTCTTCCAAGTTCAATTTATTTCGATGGTTTTTCGACTATAAATGATTTTGTCCCGATTTTAACTTATAAAATACACAACTTCCAAATTTATTTATGTTCTTTTGAAATTAGAAAAATACTTTTGTTTCTATGTTTATTTTGAAAAGAGCAGGATTGACGCGATGGCAGAAATTATAGAATTATTAGAAAGGAATAGGAAATATTTGGACAATGGATAGTATAATTTGTCAAAAGCCAAATCTATGAAAGTAAGAAATGAAATAAAGAACGTTATTCTGATAACGTTGATCAGTATAATTTGTCAAAAGCCAAATCTATGAAAGTAAGAAATGAAATAAAGAACGTGACTTTAAAAACAAATAGAGACTAAAGAGAATATTTTAGATGGAGAAAATGCAAAGCAGTTCTCAACACTCTCACATCTACTGACGGGGATGCAAGGTTAGAAACTTTTGAATTAAGAAGATGGGATTAAGGTTCAGGTTCAGGATTAGAGGCCTCCCTGAATTCGCAGGTAGAATTTTTTTTTCTGAATTTGCAGCAAGGATATCTTCTTTATCCTTGATCAGACAAAGGTTTTTAAAGGGTAATACCACTCTGTAAATGTGGGGTCCTACAGTACCTTTAAACCTAAAATCAATTCAAGTATTAGATAAGATTAAAAATCACAAAACAAGACTGATGAAAAATGTTTAACAGGCCAGGTCAGCGAGGAACTACGGGTCAACTCATCTTTGATAAATGCGAGGATCCTCCAGCTAAATGCAGTTGCGAGGAAGAACCAAAACCAAGTAATTATTTTAAATTTATCAATTTGATTAGGAATAATTATTATTTGAGTTGATTTATGACTTTATTAATTATCTATAAAATTTATCAAATTAAACCAAATTTTGTTAATGAAAAGATGCAGTATTGTATTTAAATATATTCTCATTATAATAATACCTGTCCCTTCATCTTATATTACCTCCCCTCCATCTTTTACCAGTCCCCTCAATACCAGAATATACCCCCCTCCCCCCCCCCCAACGTCGGTATCTAAGTTTTTCTCCGGGTATGTTCTAGAACTGAATGATGAACCCTGTCAAGCATATCAGCTGCAAACCAAGCATTTAGTCTTTATCTTTATATTCACAAGTATTTTGGCAACATCAACTATATATATATATATTTATATCATGTGTTGAATACTTCTTTTCTTATATTTCTTTATATATATATATATATATTCCCGTCTTTACGTCTAATTTTTTAATTAGCATTGATTAAATTTTACAGAAGTTATAATACTTTTGTTAATTGTTATAGTTACACAATATACATCCTTTTTTTTTAAATTCTTAAATATAAATTGTAAAAACATACATAATGTCGTCTTTAAATTTAAGTGTCTTTGATTATAGTTAAAGTACATTTAAGTACATTTAAGTACAGTTAAGTACAGTTAAGTACAGTTAAGTACAGTTAAGTACATTTAAGTACATTTCAGTACATGTTAATAAATCTAATTGTTTTATGGAGAAGTGTTTGCCACAAGCTCAAATTTTCTAATCTCTTTATCTTTGCAACCTCATCTCAAGTTATAATCCTTTGATATTTCAAACTTAAACTAATTGAACTAACATCAGGTTGCAGAAATATAGATATACGAAAATCATAATTTTTGGCAAAAACTCAATCCATTTTACAAAAAATCGTAAATTGATCTAAATTAACTTTAAATTGATGAATCCTAGTATTATAATCTCATTTAAATCATACAAGCATCAATACAAAAAATAAATCGATGATTAAATTGGTGATTCAGTTTCCCTCTAGTGTTATATTTACATGGTTCAATAAATATATTCCCCCCCCCCCGGCCCCCTCTTTTACGTTTAATGATGTTGTCAGGAAGAAAACGTTGTGTCATCCAAACAAAAAATAAATCATCTTTTTTTCAGAAGAACCAACGAAACCCCGGATGCCGAAGTCGATGCTAGATTATGTGGATGAATCGGCGGTAGACTGGTTTACTAACCTAGTTCATATTGATCAGTAATTTCATATATTTGTTGAAATAAATTCTATAAATTATTGAATCTTTTGTGCATGAATATAAAAATTAAGGAAAGGAACGAAGTTCTTGCCACAAATTCAAATTTTCTATTCCCTATATCTTTGCGACCTGACGGTTTAAACTTAAATTTGTTAAATTTAGTCTACCTAAATTAGAATATCTAATCAAATATTTCACGGGGAACAAAATCACCAAAAAAACAGTTATGTTTTTTTTAAAAAAAAAAATCTTCTTGATATGTTAACAACTAAAAGAACGTTGAACTCAATTTTATATTTTGACATCACTAATGATATTTAAATATTTAACACTATTAGTCATATAAAATCTACCTTAACACTTTTTAGAAACATGTTACTTATCTTAGTACAATTATGTATAGAAACAGGTAAAATAAATTTGTACTCCCGGATCACATGATCTTAATTTCCCGTTGAAATATAGAACTCTCAACATACATCTTTATTTTGTAACTTTTTATGCGTATGTTGAAATTCGTGTTTTCAATTTAAAAATGCATTTGTCTTCACAACATTTTTAACTATATATAATAAAGCTCAACAAACAAATATATATAGCTGGCCAAAAGGTATATATATAATTGTTCGTTTATAGCTGGCCACACGGTTAAAGCAAATTGGCAGATTTTTTTGCTGGAACCCATAGGTTACGGATACCCCGGGGGTTATATAGGATAAAGAAAATAATATTTTGTTTTGTTTTTAAAACCCGACCGGGCAACGCCGTGTACTTCAGCTATTTTCAATATAAATGAAAAGAATTGTTACCTTTAGCGTAAATGAGGCGTGTATATTATCCTGCTAAGCAGAACTCAGGGAGCTAGATTTTTTTATGATGTCTAATTATTATAAATCTTTAACTGTACGCATCTCTGTAGCTTCTCTACTCACATGTGGTTTTATTGTTCTTAACAACCAACCGGAACCCTGAGACAAAACAGACCACGGGATTCCTGAACCTGGACCCGTTCTATTATACATATCCGTCCTTCATTCTGTAATATTATTCTTGTATACTCTTTACCCTGTATTTTGTACCCTGGCCTGTATCTTTTATTCCCAATCAGTCCTGTATCTTGTATATATCCAGGTTTCCTGTATCCCTTTTTTGTATCCTTTGTCCTTATTTAGTATTTTGTATCCTGTATCGGGTCAAGTATCGTGTATCTTGTATCAATTGTATCCTGTATCTGTATCTTGTATCCTGTATCTTGTATCCTGTATCTTGTATCCTGTATCCTGTATCTTGTATCCTGTATCTTGTATCCTGTATCTTGTATCCTGTATCTTGTATCCTGTATCTTGTATCCTGTATCTTGTATCCTGTATCCTGTATCTTGTATCCTGTATCTTGTATCCTGTATCCTGTATCCTGTATCCTGTATCCTGTATCTTGTATTCTGTATCCTGTATCTTGTATCCTGTATCTGTATCTTGATTCCAGTATCTGATAGTTTACTTGTCTCCTGTTTCTTGTATCCATCTTATAAGTTAACTTGAATGTTCTTTATACCTTCTTAATTTCCCCCTATCTTCTGTCTGATTATAGCTAAACCCATCATGAACCTGGGCCCAGGTTCATGATATACTCAGGAATCATAAAATGCACTTTTAAAAATAATAAGACAATTATAAGAAGAGTTATACATTAAAAACTGAAGAAATGAAAGTACGAAGCGATGAGTAAATCCGTGAAATCACGAGTTCACCCAGTATCTCGTGCTGCCCCGCCCCTCTATACTCTGACCGACACGACGGCTGTGACGTCACAAACACAGAAAAACGAGGCTGAGAATTCCGTATACAGTCAGTATAGTCACATGCTTATTGCTTTGGCAAGCTTTAAAAAAGTTCAAAGTTAGAGTGGAAAAAATACGATTTATCTATTATATTTAAACAATTTTTTTTAATGTAAATATGAGCAATTTAGGAAAAATTACCTGGATTTTTATTCTGTATCTCTTCTTGTAAGAAAATATCCTAAGTGAGTAAACATTATATCTACATATGTTTACTGCCCAGTACACCTTGTGATTAACTAGAGATATATAACTAAAAACATGTACACACAATATTACGTTCTAGATTCAAGCATATCTGCTCAGAATCAAATCAGCTATATCTTGGGTTTTAAATACTTATTTGTTTTTTTCCCACTAAACTTTCTTAAAATATTTTTTTTGTCTTACTTAGTTAATTATTTGTGAATCTCCTCATCTTAAACATAAACAAATCGAAATTTAACTTTTTATATTCTTGTTTAAAAAAACGCAATCCATTTTTTTCTGGCACTGTTAGTCACGGGTCATTGACTTTTTGAAAATATCATATAATTGAATACTATATTTTATATTTTGTGAATTATAATCATGTTTTCATGTTCTACAAAATATTGTTCAGTTCAAGGCAAACACAATGAAATGTAAGAGGTTTCACGCCAAACTATAGTAAATTTCACGTCAGATCGGAATATTTTGTGAACAAAAAACAAAAATGTTTTACATTTTTTATATTTAACCGAATAAATTAGCTCTTCTCATTCTTGTGTGCGTAAAACCAAAACTAGAGAAGCTAGCTACGTGGTCAAGCAGAATTAGTGCCAGTGATATCTCTTATCAATTTTACCTTTTCATTTGCAGTCTATATTGTTATAGACAATGCAGAAGAAAAGACAAAAGAAAACAAAATTTAAAATTCAAGAAATTATTGAAAAGAAAAAAAGAAGAAACTTGGGAAAAATGATCACAGGGTATTATAGGATTTATATCAGAGGCGTACACAGTGGGGGCTCATGGGGGCCCAGCCCCCTCTCTGGATAAGTAAAATTTGTTGCTTCCATGGGGTTTTCAGGCCCCAACTGGTGCTGAGCCCTCCAAGAATTTTAAAATTTTCTTATGATCACAACAAAAACTACCTCCCCCCCCCGCTTTCCCCCCGCTCCCCCCGGATCTGTATAAAATATATCTTAATTGTACCTTTATTAATAGTAAATAGAAGTTCCTACCCCCTCTTTACATGTAACATAGGTCCCTTGCGAAGCATATAAAATGTAAAAAGAATATGAAGGTGAATACCGGTTTGAACTACCGCC
>NW_019396888.1:248031-269859 GCF_000591075.1 Eurytemora carolleeae | reverse complement strand
CCTAGCCGCAGCGCTCGGCCCAGAAAGTGTCTTAGATAACCTAACCCGTGGTCGCAGCGCTCGGCCCAGAAAGTGTCTTACCCCAACCTAACCTAACCCTAAATAATAATAAATAAATACTAATTTGGTCATGTACAAAATTGATAGGAGGTGGGGGGGCCTGGGGGGGTCCAAAAATCGTTCATTAGGACAGAACCAATCTTTTGCAATTCCCTATTGGAAATTTTAATAGTTTTACGTGTTATATTATAAATATTATTATTATTTATAGCATGTGGTTACAATGTTAAATTAGCCAACCTATATATAAATTTGGCTTGTCTGTTTGGGTGTCTGTTTGTTTGTTTGTGTCCTATAAACGTCAAAACGGCTGAACCGATCTTGCCCAAATTTTGTGTGGGATTTCACGTGACCCCAGGGAAGGTTTATGAATGATCAAAATTTTAAAAATTTGTGTTGAATAGTTCTCTATTTCTTAAAAGTTTGAAAATGCGCAAACAAATATTATAAAATCCGCAAACATTATTTGCTTTTGTTTTATACTGTACAAAGAGAAGATGCTCAGAGATAAAGTCACAGTTAAAAGTTGAAATAGAAGATGGGCAATTTGTTCATGCTTCTTATATGTACCAAATGGTTGAGGTTGGACATGTGGCCACAGTGCCCCAGCTACCCAGCCTGTCCAAGCTTCACTGCACGTCCTAGTAATAATCCTAACCTAACCCTGAAATAATAAAAAACAAATATTAATTTCATGGTGAAAATTGTAGTTTAAATAGCATATAATAAAATATTGGGGGGCGGGAAGGGGAGGTGTCCAAAAAAGCTGATACTAGGACTGAACTCTTAATTCATCAATTTTACTTTTATCTAATTTGAAGCATATTATCTAATAATGATTTATAAAATGTATACACTTCTACGACATTTCAAAATAATTTTTTAAAATGTAAGACAGGTTTATTAACTAAAAAGGAATTTAATTAAATATCATAAATATCATAAAAAATGGATTTGATAATTATAATTTATAATAATTTTTTAAGGTTTATATGATGCCGGGTTCTATGCTAGTGCCCGTCCTTCGCAGGGGGACTGGGCTCATTCATCATATCAGATGGGTGGGACAGAGAAATTTAGAGAAATGGGCGTGTCTATACTCCAGCCTGAGCGGTTGGATGCCCGAGTTTAACTATTTAAAGTTTTATCATGGCCAGTTTTCTTGGTCTTTGTCACTTTTGTGAATATCATGGACCAACAGTTGTTATGCTGACACAGTCGCTGAGACAAGACAGGACGGAGGGAATCTGTGCCGGCGACAGCTGTCCGCTGTTTACATGTGATGAAGATGTTCTGGAACCTATAGAATTGACAGGTTCTTGTCATTTTACAAATTTGGATTTTTATTCGGAAAATCTGGCCGAGGTTTATTTTATGTTTTTTATCATTGAAATAAGACTTCTAATCTTAAGGTGTAAGAAGTGGGACATTACACCGATTTAAGATAATATAATTTTATCCATCTTTTTATGAAAGGTGTCTTGAAGGGGTAATTCCTTAAAAATGTAATTTTTGTATTAAAACTAAACTGATCTAATCCTAGATGAATCTCTGTACGGAAGGAGAATGATACTGAGAGGATTAAGAGAAGGATCTGGACAGAGTGGGTGTAGTGGATGCTGGTCCCTAGGTCCAGCAAGAGGAGCAATATTCTCATCAGATACCAGTTCATCTACTTCATACATTAGTTCACAGGTTTAGTCTATAGTTTTACATTTTGTTGTCATAACTTTTGTTTGAAACTTTTTAAATTTCATGAGCTGGATCCCTCAATTTTCGTTATCCCTGCCATGGGTTTTGATCCTCTGCACAACAAAGGAGACAATTGCTTAGTTATGGATTCACAGCACAAAAGTTTTGACCTCTGTTTATTGGTATTTTGTTTCGTATTTGTTGAACTTACTCTGGATTTTTATCCATAATGAAAACTTATACCCTTTCTTATTGTAAAATCCTTTATACCTTCTCATTATCTTTTCAAATGTATTGAATGGGTTTTTTTCCTTTTTAAATAGCTTTGCATGAATTTTTTCATCACGTCTTGATTGTTTTAAAGGATTTGATTTTAATCTGAAATTTTCCAAGAATTTATATTTAAAAATCTATTTAGAATGGACTAGGTCCTGTATCTAAACAAGCACGTGATGCTGCAGTGAAATCTATAAGGAAAGGAGAAATATTTAAGAAATGTCTCCAATTAGATTTGCATTGTCTATAAAGGAATTTGAAGTATTCAAACTGTTTTTCCTTTTTTACTTTTATAAAACTATTCTCCTGCAGCTGTGAGGTTTTGCCAAACAAAACTGGTTCCATGATGTTTACAAACAACCAGGCGACGACGATAATGTCGGAGACATTCTTCCTTAAGGACTCCACTGCGCGGGGGCTACAGCGCTACTTCAGTATTATACTTGGGAACAAGGAGAAGGGGTTCATACTTAGATCTTTCACAGAGATTCAACAGGAAATATTATTGAGATTTCCATTACTATTCAGTCAGATTAAAGTAAGAAATGCACAATTTATATCGGTACCTCTTCACTGATCAGTGATCATCGTGGGAAGAGAAACCCGTGTGCTTATCTTCAAAATGGTGTTCGAATTGTGTGCAATGTGAACTTAACACAGCTGTCTTCAGTCATTACTCGAAAATCCAGAATATTCAGTGTGCAATATTGATTTTCCGCCGCTAGAAAGTAAATATTAAACATTTCGTTTTTGAAAAACATCTTGCGAACTACAAGCGTTGTTGAATATGAAGAAGGACAAGTCTAACATCCTTAATTAGTCAAAATTTTTAAGGGTACTGTTGTGAATCGGACATAATCTTAACATAATTTTTTAAAGATTAAAAATCCGTCTTTGCATTCCTTTGTAATCTTAATAATATTGATTTAGAAACTTCGAGAATTGATACAAATTTTGTGTGAGAAATGTGATTCTAACTTTATTGTTGAAACCAAAGGATCAAATAGTAAAGGTAGTTTTTACTAGGAAAGTTACATCGGGATCCATTCTTTTTTACATCTTAACAATATTTATTCCCCTTAGGCGTTACTTTTACTTCTGAGGTATTATTTGTTGAATCGGGAATACAATTGTTGGGGAAAATAAATGAATTTTTTGGGTATGAAGTATTAAAAGGATAAATTGCCTTTTGGTGTCCATTTTTGTTTATTTTTGTTCCTCTAGACCATTAAAAATTATCCGGGGATAATTTAATTTTGAAAATATATATCCCTGAACTAAACTCAATTTAATTTTTCGATTTTCTAGAGTTTTGTGAGAAACGATTTCGTAAAAGACACGAGAATAATGAACCCGCCAGGAACCTGTCGGAGCTGGTCTCCGATCCTTCCTTATTTCTCTTCATCCATAGACATTTCTCTCGTCTGCTCAACCTCCTGGAGACAGGAACTACGGAGAAGGCAGTTGTCGGCCAACCTGTGAAAGTTAGTCCTGTTCTAGAGGAGACAAGGATATTATCCTTCCTAAACATTATCAATGGTTTGGAACCTAGTGCGGGACGGTTACTTATCTTCTCTCTCCTAGCTGGAAGAACACTTGAGATACGTAGCTCAACCAGAGAAGTTGGAAGAAGGATTGCTGATGCTTTGTCTCTAATCCTGCCGAATAACAAGACCAGGGACGTTACTTACTTCGCCAATGTTGTTTTAACTCGTACTGAAGGAAACGGTTTCAATCAGACGCTTGAAGTGAATAATCAAGGATGTTTTTCCTTCACCAGTATCCGGTGTAAGTGTGAAGAAAATGTAGGCAATTGTTCTGAATGTTCGACCGTGAGCAATAGCACTGCTGTTCAACGTATGATTAATGTTGCTAAATGTTGTGAATTAAACAGTTGCACAGTGCATACGAGCATACTCGCTGCAGTTGAGGGTATACTAGCTCACGCTAAGGTTTGGAAAAGGATCGGATCGGGGGCTGACAAGAGAACGTTTCTTCGACGTCTAGGGTTCGGATTTTCTGATGCAGAAATATTGAATTTTTTTCAGATCTTCATTAGTTAGTCTTCCGCTTTATACTATATATATATTTATTTTTGTATAATAATATCAACGCTTTCTACTCTGGTGCTCAGTAATAAGAAATAATCATGCATAAAACATGGAATATATATTTGTGATTTAATTTTTGCAATGAACCAATATATGAATAATTGTATTGTTACATCGATTTATTATGCTTTTATTTTATCAATAACTTAAGCTATTTTGCATTTTAAATTAAGCTTGTATAATTGAAATGAATTTATTATTTTATTTCGCAAACCTGAAGTCTAGTCGAATTAATTTTAGCTTTAATAAATTTTTATATATTTATATTTGTTCAAAGTGCAAACCTTGGTATTTCAGACAGAATGTTGTTAAAACAGTTACAACTAGTTGTACTATCCGGTCTACTGGCCGTCGTATTGACGGAAGAAGAGAGTGGAGAGGGGGAGGGGAACTATAAAATCGAGGGTAAATTAACCCCACCTGACGTTAAAAGTTTGAACTGGGTTTCTGATGTTAGCATAATCCTGGACGGGGGGAAGAGAAGGACTTTTCTAAACGAAGACAACAGCTTCTCTATACAGGTATTGACGCAATGGTGCAGCAATTATTGTATGTAATACGTAGTTGTTAAATCAAGATAAGTGTCAAAGCTATTAAGTATGATTTTTTTTATATCAATTTAAAGGAACTAACATTGTGATTTCAAGGGACCTTCCATTTATAGAGGGTATGCCCAATTTACAACGGTATAACCCATCAACAAGGTGTAAGATATCGTCGTTTTCTTGCGTGAGAACTTTTTATTTCTAATAATCTTCTTATTCTCTCTGAAGCAGAAATGCGCAAGTCACTTTTAAAATCGCTACTCAGGAGTAACTTGAAAAAGAATTTTTATGTGCGATATCTATTTAGAAGATCTAGGATGAGGTTTAATCGCAGATTATTTTTTGAATAGAATTTTTTCAAGTACAATGGAAGATCTTTCTCAGATTCAGGTGTTTTAATAAAAATGTTTCAACCCTGGAATTCTATTATGGGGGTGTGAATTGTTATTCAAAGCAAAAAGTTTAAAACTTGTACTTTGTTTGTAGGGAGTAGGATCTGGAAGCTATCTACTGGAGGTAGAGCACCCAGACTACATGTATGAACCTGTGAGGGTCGACATCAACTCCAAGGGGAAGCACAGGGCCCGTAAGAACAACCAGGTTCAGCCTAGTCAGGTTTGTACTCATTTCTCAATATGACTCTTCACAGCATTTTTCAATCAACATTAAATGTTCCTCTAAAAGATTCAGGGTTTTAAGACAATGTATTTAAAAAATGGCCGTCATCGAGTTTTTGTTTTGTTATAATCTTATTTTATCTTTTGGTTTTACTAGAATTTTTTTATTGAACCGTATTCCTTCTTTGGACAATTTTAAAACTTTCACAGTAGATTGTAATCAACTCCTTCATCTTTTCAACGTTTTAATGGACTATAAGCGAACCTCCATGCAAAAATGACAATGCCTGATTCATCCGGTACCCTTGAAACCTTTATCTGATCAATAATGTATGAGACATTGTCGTTTTTCTGGGTTAAAAGTGTTTAATTCTGATAATTCCTGTTTGTTTTCATGCAACAGAAATGCGCAATTCCCTTGTGTAGAGAAAACAAAGTTGAAAATAATCGTGCATTGCTATTCTTGCATGGAGGGTCACTACGCTAACAGTCCCTTTAATGTTTATTGTTAAGGTTACTCAGCTACCGTATCCTCTACGAATGAAACCGCTAGGACGTTTCCGATATTTCCAGCAGCGTGAAGAGTGGAAGGTGACAGATATTCTCTTCAATCCGATGGTCATGATGATGGTTCTACCCCTTCTCCTCGTCACAGTTCTACCCAAGATGATGCAGGTCAGAGTCCTGGAGGAGGGGGAATTTTGTTACCCTAATATTTATTTGTTTTATTTGAACACTAATTTATAAAAAGCAGTAAACACTAGAAATCAAACATTAAAAATCAATTTTTACCAAGTGCTCATGATATTTTGCAAGGAGGTATCTGACAAATTATAATTGATATCATTTTATATTTTCATCCCCATCGGGTTTTGTTTTATGGAAATCTCATTTGGTTACACTAAAAATGTGTTTACAGAGAGCTAAAAGTTTCTTCGTTTTCTTGTTAAAATTTTGCTATTGGATTCGGATCCGTGGATCCATATATTTGTACGGTTCCGGATCTGGATCCATGGAGCTAAAATGTTTCGGATTCAATGACTCCGGATCCTAACCACTGCTTGACACTATATATTGCAGGACCCTGATACAAAGAAGGAGATGGAAGAGATGCAGGCTAAGATGAGTGTTCAGAATCAAATGCCCGAGGTTTCAGAGCTTTTTACAAACTTCTTCGGTGGCGGAGCTCAGCCGAAGAAAAAACCGGCGATTCGTCGGAGATAGTTTTCTGCTTCTAGCTGGACAAATATTTTAATATTTTCTTTAATTTTTTATTTTCCTTTAAACCATTGCGAATTTTGTGTTACATTCAAGAAATCGGGCAACCTAGTTCTTTGGGTATTATTGTTGGGTAATATCCAAATTTGATTAGTTGGTTATAATTATCTTTCAAATACTTCTATGTTTAGTTACTCAATATTTTGTATGTTTTTAGGTATAATGTAATCTTTATTAATTGTTTCTAAACTTTTCAGTAAATTCTAATCTTTGTTGTAATTATTTGCACGATGTAATCAAGTACTTTTTTTTCGATTAGGATTAAACAGTTAACACTAGTCTTTGATTGTTCATTTGTTTTTATTAATTGTTTCGTAGTTTCAGAAAATATGAGTTAGTCAACTACATTGGTACAATGGTCTCTGCACAAAACAAACATACCTTTAAAGAATAGAGAAGTTTTGAATATTTATCAAATATTTTTGCGGAAAAGGACTTTTTACCCGCGGATTTTATCGACATGTCGCACCTGCTGGACGAACCTGTTAAGAAATTAGATTTATCCCTGTCAGAAACTCAATATCACAGGGAAGGATGAAATATTAATAAACTATTTATTATCAATTCAAAGAAACTAACATTGTGATTTCAAGGCACCTTCCATTTAAAGAGGGAATGCCCAATTTAAAACGGTATAACCCATGAACAAGGTGTAAGATATCGTCGTTTTCTTGCGTGAAAACGTTTAAATTCTATTAATCTCCTTATTCTCTCTGAAGCAGAAATGCGCAAGTCACTTTTAAAATAATATTGAAATAAGAAGACAAGATGATGGACATTTCGTGCATTCTGGATCAGAAAGGTTTAAGGATATCGTTGTGACATGCTACGCTGAAAATAACAGTTCTCACTTGAAATTACGTAATTTTCCACTGTTTTCATACAATAGGCAAAATTGCCTATAAAATCACATTTTCCATTAAAAACGGCAAACATCTTTACAAAAATGTTGAGATGAGAAAGATTCACTTCAAGAAACTTCCCTTTATTTTTTCCAATCAGGAAATTAACCATATTAACATTTATCCTTGGATAGAGAGATTGGAGCAGGAGTCTTGAACCCGGAGACTAAACTCGAGTACGCCAAGAACCTCGCTAGATCTCCGTTTCAGGTAATCACCCATCAATCAGGAATACTAGGTCCTTCCAGGCGGCTTTGCGCCACTTTTTAAATAACAATTTTTAATTCTAATGTTGTTGGTTTTCTTTCTATTATTTTTTCTGTTTTCATGAAGGGATTTCCAAGTTTTTAAAACTTTCCTTAGACAATTTTTCCCAATCGGTTCACCGCCGTTTGGACGTTAATTCAATCCAAAGAAACAAACTACTTCTCATGAAATAAAAATGTGAGGTTCATTGTTGAGAAAAGCCCAAAAAATTGTTCAAAAAATAAAATTTTTGATTTAAAGATAATTTTTTCTTTCCAAAAATGAAAAATGGTAATCAATGTCTCATACAGGACATGACAACTGTTTAAACTCACTCCCCCTGTATTCCAGGGAGATATTCAGAAAGGGTTAAAGCTGCTGGAGGAGCTGTTCTTCTCTAGTCAGGAGATTTGTGATCAGGACTGTTTACTCCATCTTAGTGTTGGTTAGTGTAGGATCAGTTGACAGAGTTGTTGTCCCAGATATACAGGAGTAGAACTAGTTCTATACTACTCTCTCATATTATACCACATTCCTATTGGAAGAAATAAAATACTATTATCTATACTCAAGACATAACAGATAAATGGTCTACACCTAGGTCCCAGATATACAGGAGTAGAAATAGTTCTATACTACTCTCTCATATTATACCACATTCCTATTGGAAGAAATAAAATACTATTATCTATACTCAAAACATAACAGATAACTGGTCTACACTTAGGTCCCAGATATACAGGAGTAGAGCTAGTTCTATGCTTGTCTATTCCTAGAGTTACACAGAATATCACCTTAGTGACTAGTTCATGAAAATTGTATTAATTTAAATGTTAATGTTTTACCAAGATTTTTGATTGAAGTGGCAACTTTATTCTTTTGCTGACCTTTCTTTTTTAAAGCTTTTAGTTCACGTCCCTTGTAATTTATCAAAATATAATAGGTTTATAAACAATTATTCGTATGCTAAGAATTCAGAATACAGAGTNAGAGCTCCGGGGCAAGCAATAGATATATCCAGTCTTAATAATATCAAGCCAATCCAACCTATCCGGTTATGTTCCACTAAACCGGAGAAGGTGGAAACCTTCGCGTCCTTGTTCCGATCCTGCAAGTTTACCCAGATGGGGGACCCGGTGGGGAAGGTGGTTGTAGGGAAGATTTATCATATTGTCGAAGAAGATCTGTATATTGATTTAGGACTTAAATTCCCCTGCGTCTGCCAGAAACCAAGGTAAAGACGACAGAAAATTTTCCCCATGTTCATTGTTCATCTTTGCTTAACGGTAATCTTGGTCTTGGTCACATCTTCATTTGTTTTAGCAATCTCTATGACATTTTGCATTTTGGCATGCGCACATTAATTGTGCTGTATTTTTATAAATGAGATGAAAAAGAGATCAAAATTTTCATAGTTTTTCCTCTTTTTCTTTGTTTTTATAAGCTTTTTTCGACGAGACTTCTGCAACAAGGACAAGCGAGGGGTTTTATATACGCACCTGTAAATCAAGATACTTATTACCAACAGTAGGGTTTTCAACTCAAATCGATTTCCCCCCTTGTTATTAATAGTAGAATCGAACACGAATTAACTTTTTCTTGTGAAAAATTAAACACAAATGATTATATTCAATGTTTTTAGGGATAGCCGGGAGAGGTTTACTCGTGGTTCTGAGGTTCTGGTTCGGATTAATAGTTTAGAACTCTCTCAACGTTTCCTGGGATATGATCAAGATTTAACCCTGCTGGAAGCAGACGGTCATCTAATAGGACTTAAAAAATAAATTTAATGTTTTAGATAAAAATGAATCCCTGTGAGGAGGCAATATTGTCCAGTATAAAAAGGAAATGATATATCAAAGAAAGGTTCAAATGAATTCAATCTGTTTTGTCCTTTTTTATATTATATACTAATACATCTGCTGTATAAAAATGTGTTGTTTAGTTGTTTAATTTAAGCCCTTCTTAGATCCATAGAGTCCGGATGTCGCAATTTCAAGTGAACCTCCATTGAAATAGGGCTCATAACGTTTTCATTAATCATTTATCTGATCAATAATGTTCAAGTGAACCTCCAATAAAATAGGGCTCATAACGTTACCCATTAATCATTTATCTGATCAATAACGTGAACGAAATCGTTGTTTTTCTAGCTTGGAAAAGTGTTTAATTCCAAAATTCCTCCATTGTTTCTATTGCAGTAAATCAGCAAGACTATTGTGAAAAAAAAATCAAGGAAGAAATCATGGAAATTGTATATCACATTCATTCATGACCGTTGTGACAATCGAACATTGCATTCTAGAAATATGAGAGTCACTTGAAATTACATTCAGTCTTTTAAAAAAAAAATCACTGATATATTTCCTCAGTACTGAGCTGAAGTTCTATACGAACAATAGATTAGCGGATACTAGAAGTTTATCTCTTGCATCGTCATCACCCTGTCGAGACAATACCCTGGAAACAAAACTGATTGTAGAGCAGCAATCTTGTCTCAGATTAAATGTTAACAAATCAAAATCTTTTGAGAATTCTAGCGATCCTCCATGGAAGAAGAAGAGAACCTTGTCAGATGTAGAATATTCTGCAGGCTTGACAGAACCACCGGTTCCAGATAAGCAGTTGGAGCAGCTGGAGGAGCTGGAGCAACTGGAGCAGGAACAAGATTTCAATTGGAATCAAGAACGAGGACAGCAGGATGAGATGGGTAAGGAGGATCAAGAGCAAAATGAGAACATCGAACCGGTTGAAAGTATTGAGCCTGGAGTAGAAACTGTAAATATATCTGAACCTGTGTTAGATTATCGGAGTAATATTTTTTTAGAAGGTTCGGATATCAGAGAAGTTTCAACAGAATCCACACAATGCTACAAAACGGAGTCAAATTATTTAAGAACAGGTGTGAAGAGGTTTTTAATTTTTTCCTTTAATCGCTAGAGTTAAAAACTGTTATGATCTATCCACATATTTATTATTAATTTTAGGAATGGAATGGAATAATGATGTAAGATTTTATATTAAAATTTTTATTTTCTTTTTCTTTTACTAGATGAAGTACCTGATGGCTTTGAAGATATATTTGATTTCTCGCCAACACTTCCAGATTTAGTTTCCTACTCCACAACCAGCTTTGGGAACTACTGCACCAAGGGGTGTTCCTGGTTTCCGTCGGGGAACAAGATTCTGGTTCCATGCGAGGACGCAAGGTTAGGAAATCATTTTAGGTTTAATAAAGCTTGATTTGGCAATTTTTTAAATATTTAAAACAAATGTTCTTCAAAAGCCAAAATTGCGCGACACAAAAAAACCTTAGTTAAACATTAAGTAAAAACTATTAGATGAGAATTTACTCACACCTTTTTCTTTTCCAGGTTCAGGATATTTGATGTTGAAGATGGTGGAGAAGATATTGATCCATGTGGATCTATAAAAGAGACGGAGATGATTTACGATTACTGTTGGGAGGGAGAAGGTTCAAGATTCCTGAGTACAGGTCGGTATCAACCAATCCATCTGTGGGATCCGACACGCGAAGAACTGGTCGCAACCTATAAATGTTTCAACCACCTGGATGAAATAGCTCACTCATTCTCCCTCTGCATGATACCGTCGGGAGGAAAGTTCTTGACAGGCCTGAAGAATCAAGTTAGAACGTATGATTTATCCCGACCTGGTCGGGATTGTGATATTAACGTGACAGGAAATAAGTCTGGAGAAGGACTAGTTGGGATAATCTCCAGTCTCAGTGTTAACTCCGATATGAACATGTATGCGGCGGGGAGTTACAGTAAAACTGTTGGATTGTATAGTTTAACCGGTTCTAGAATATGCTTACTAGCCGGACACAGGGGCGGAGTAACTCAGGTCAGTCCAATGTATACGAACTAAGGGAACATAGCATTTTCCTTGAACTCAATTGTTCAGTTCCTTTGGTAATTTTTGTTATTTAAAAGCAGATATTCTTAAAAGAATGGACTCAGTTTATAAAGAGCACTTTGTTAAACTCGTTTTTTCAGGTTTCCTTTAGTCCTGATAACCGGAGACTATACAGCGGAGCAAGGAAGGATGATGAAATATTATGCTGGGATATCAGAAACCCAGGACATTTACTTTACTCTCTCCAACGTGAGGTTTCAACCAATCAAAAGATAGGATTTGATTTCGCTGGAAATCACATCGTCTCCGGTGGGACTGATGGAAGTGTGCGGATATGGGATTCTCTAGGTAGATTTTTAATGATTTTGAAATTTAAATGAACGTTTCTTAGTAAATTCAAAAGCAAAATCCTGGTTTCCGTTTGATAATTATGTATTTCTTAATTTTTTACTTAAACAAATTTGTTTAGGAGAAATTGTATCTGGATACTTACTCCATCCGGATTCAGTTCCAGGACTAAGTGTTCATCCGACCCTGCCTCTGATAGCAACCAGCTCTGGACAGAGACACTCCGATCCTAAATTAACCTTCGACGATGTTGACATTGTCATCGAAAATTCCCTAAAAATCTGGAATTTTTCAAAGAAAAGACGTGGAAAACTGTGATAAATTTATTAATTAAAACTATGATAAAGATCCTCAATCTTCCTGTGATTGGTTTCAGACAAATGTTGGTTCACGCTACGGACCGCGGGACGGAGTTGGGTAAACTTCGCCAGGATCAGGTTCTAACTGATGTTATCCTAGTCTCCGATGATACCGAGATACATGCGCACAAACTTCTCCTCTCTCTACACTCATTTTACTTCAGGAACAAATCCCACAATTTTTTTTCTTCTTTTTTTCTATTTTTTTTTAAAGTTCTGACCGTTTTCACAGGATTCAGGTCTCTAGCTTTTAAAAAGTAAACTGAAATCACTCTTCATACCTGTTAAAATAATATTGATTCCTCAAACTGTAAAATAGAATCTTGATGGCGCCCCCTAGCTAGAAATAGAGCAGGGAGCTGTTTGACGATCTCTTGCTTCTTTATCTAACTGGATTTGATTTAAACCCCTGTCAATAGCAGTTTATCTTTTCAATTCGCTGTTCAAATAAAGAATAGATAGGATCACAAGCCTGGAGCTTTAAAAACACTTTAGGCGCACTCTAGTGTACAGTGTAAACACAGTGGATAATGAAAATGTATGAATGTAGAATTTGGTTTTTTAGAACGTTGTTCCAATCTACAGGGTTTTCAGAGTCAGAATCAGACAGGGTACATATTTCAAGGTGCATTATATAATAGAATTAATCTTAATAATTTGAATTACAAAACATTCTTATTTAAGAAATTTTTCGTTTCATATTTTATTTTATCTTAAAAACATTTAAATTTTATTAGTGTTCCGAGTGATGTACTGCATGGATTGATTGACTATATATACACCGGAAACCTGTTCCTGAAAACCGGTTCTGACCGGGTTGACACTGCCCTACTCTACCTACAAGCAGAAACTCTATTACAGCTTAACGATCTCAAACTCAGGCAGGGAAATCATGAATGCAAAAACAAAAGTTACATTTACTTTCGGAGCTCATATAGAATTTTTTCGGCTCGGCCTCCGTTGGGGACTGAATCCCCCGGAAGTCACTTGTCCAGGCGGGGGAGGGGGCAAATCCCTTATAGCCCCCCCCCCTCATATAAACGGCAAACGACCCTGATTCACATGTTCGAATTATGTTACGTAATTATGATTTCTAATCCTGACTTCAGAAAAAAGCTTGAAACTATTCTTATCTCCGACCTGAATGAGAACGAGAGCCTGGAGAACCTGCTCCGACACTGGAACCACTCCGTCCTCTTTGATCTTGAAACCTTGATGAAAAATCTGGAGAAAATTCTAGACCTTAAATTAGAATTGTTCATGCAGAATAGAGAGAACAGAAACCTTTTTTCAATGCTTGGATTTGAGGTAAAAAGAAAATGTGCTTTTTAGACCGGTAAAGAGTGAACCATAAATGAAAATAATTTAAAGAACTTGTTTGTCTTTGCATTGAAGAGTTATGAGAGTGTTTAAAGTTTACTACACGATATCTCAACATATTTCTGAAAGTGTTCAATTTTTGTTCGGTCGGATCCTCAAAATATGTGGATCCCAGGATCCGGATCCCTAAAAGTATGTGGATTCCATGATCCGGATCCTCAAAAATATGTGGATCCCAGGATCCGGATCCTCATAAATATGTGGATCCCAGGATCTGGATCTTCAAAAATATGTGGATCTAAGGATCCGGATCCTCAAAAACATGTGGACCTTAGGATCCTGATCCTCATAAATATTTGGATCCCATGATCCGGATATATTGGTTTCAAAGACAAAACATTGAGTTTCTGCCAAATCAAATATGTTTTGTTTCCTCCAATGTCTTTAAAATATTTATGATGAAAAAGTTTTAAAAATGCAAAACTTTAAAAAGCTATGCTTGAATTAGTTGTCTGAGTCCTGATTTTAATTCATATCAAGGAGATGAATCGGATACTATCGAGGAGAAGTATCTGTGTTAGGTCAGAGCTCTCCCTTCTCAACCTTATCCTGGGGTGGGCGGAGTCAAATATATCAGATACCGAGGATTATATATTCCTAGCTCGCCTACTCAACCTGACATATATAGATAGGAGAACCGTACTAAACAAGGCAAGGGTGTGTCTCCTTTTCTTTTTTGAAATAAACAAAAAAAAAGGATAAGAAAAGGAAAAAATCGCTCAAATACTTTGTTAAAAATTGACCCAGAAATAAAAAAACGGTGTATGATAAATCAAAAATGAACGAAAATATTTAATAGAAATAAAGCTATAAAAGAAAACACACTCCTGTTCCAAGGTGACCAAACTGTTCCCTGATTTCAATTCTACCCTTTGCTCAAACCAGGAGTCCAGCCTTAGATCCTGTGACAGATTCTACTACTTGGTGGAGTACAAGCTTAGCAAGTCCCAGCTCAGGAATATCGAAGATTTTGTGGACAAGGGAGAGAAGAGCGGATTCTATAGTATAAGTTTGCCCAGCGGATCATGTAACAAGGTTCAAGAGATCACAAGCGCGTCCTCTCTTTGCGGAACCTGTAACGGAAACTATTTCAGACCTGTCACTCAGGTTCTTTCTTTTAATCTAGAAAAAATTTAATTGTTGTTGCGTAAAAGACAAAATTTAAGAATCGAAGGTTAACAAATACACATTTTTAGCATTGATGGATTAGAGTTAGGGTTGGATATACCTTATTTATTTTTCTTTCAGGCCACTTCTTACTTTTTACGTGGCGGGAAAATGCTCTTCTTCGGAGGAAAAGTAGATTCCGACTCCAGGTCCCGTCAGTCAAGGAAGGATGTTTTAAGTTATGATACTGTGAATAAAGTGTGGATGCCTCCCATAAAAAAGCTTCTAAGCTCCTCAAAAAAGTACAAAAAACTGACTTTAGAACAAATGGATTTCAGTGAAGAGTGTTGTTATGCCCTGTTCAAAGGAGAGACGGAGAAAAATGAGATTGTTTACTATATAGATGAAGTCAGCTTGGACGGACTGAATCCGGGAACTAAACCGTCCACAAGTTTTCTCTCCAACCTACCCAGCTTGTTCAAGGACGGTTTCAGTTTATGCTATGATCAGGGTTCGAATATTTATGTATGCGGAGGTCAGGGGTTTGCAAGATTTAACCTTGAAACTCAGTCCTGGGAGAAATTACAAAAACCTATCGGAGATCTAGGAGAGGAGAAACCCTGGTTGTCTGGAGTACAATCTAGTATATTCTTACTCTCAGGCAAACCTAAATCTGGAGATTCATCCCTTACAAATCATCTACAGGTTGGTTTAACAGGGTATTTTTTTAAACAAAATTCTCATCTAACCTCGCAAAAATTGTCTAATATGATGAAGATTTCCGTTATAATCAACCATCGCGCTATTACAAAAACCAGGGTTTATACTTTCTTGTAAATTTCTTGAATTTTGATCATTACTTTTTAAAAGTATTTTACAGGTTTGAAAAACGTTGCGCCTGAACAAAATCAGTCCGAACTTTATGTAAACTTTGAGTATGATGATCTTTGGACAGCAGCGGGGAGTCGTAGAGAAAGGAAACAGGACCCACACGACCACACTGCACAGGAGTGCACAGTGGGCCACCCCTAGTTGCCATACTCACCCTAAAATATGTGCAAAGGGGAGAAGGGCTAGGGGGATCGGTACACCAGCCTGGACTGACCGATAATCTTAATCTTTGGTTTACTCCATGTTTATTTCAGATGATTCATATAGACCTGCTTAGTTGGAGATTAATCTTAATCTTAATCTCCGGTTTACTCCATGTTTATCTCAGATGTTTGATGTAGACCTGCTTAGTTGGAGATTAATCTTAATCTTAATCTCCGGTTTACTCCATGTTTATCTCAGATTTTTGATGTAGACCTGCTTAGCTGAAGATTAATCTGTAATCTTAATCTCCGGTTTACTCCATCCTTTCTTGGTCTTCACAATAATAATTTAATTCTTGCTGGCTGGTGTCCGGCTAGGTAAATATTTACCTCTATTTTTAATCTTAATCTTAATTTCATAAATTAAAAAAAATAAAAAAACATCTATATATAATGCTACAAGCTCGTTTCAGAAAAGGCTTGTCAACTAAAGTTAAGGTCGCCATTCATTTAAAGATTAAAACTCGTAGATTCACAGCGTTGGACTAAATGTTTTATAAAACTTCCTCAAACCGAGAGAAACCTCCGTTTTTCCAACTAAAAATGGATATTATGCCGCCTCATTTTCAAGTATTTTTTTATTCCTGAATGAAAATGTTTATTTAAGTCATAACACATTTAAAATGGCTTTTTTGTCAATTGTATTTAGCATTTGTTACATACAATATCATGTTTCTTTGAATATTTTTAAAGCGTGTTTTTTGAAAATTATTTATCTTACATTTAGAAGGAAACTTCGCACTTGACAGCTCACTAAACTTGTGGAATTAACGTCCCTCATAGGTTATTTAGTTATTTGGTGAATTAATCTCTAGACCCCAATTAGGGGGTATATTGAGAATATCTGCGAGTCTATAGATTCACTGAGTAATTATTTATATCACTATTTTTACTCAAACAATGTCTCCAGCATATCGTTGGTAAATGTTTTAAAACATTTTAGGATTTTTAGCGTTTTTAACTTCTCCCGGCAAACTGTTCCATAGATTCAATTCTCTGATTAAAAAAAATTAACTCATAGGGTCCGGTGTAGCGTTAGATTGTCTCCCCTTTAAATTTGGCCCCTGCCCAATTTAGGGAAACTTTTAGAGGACATCACCATTTTTTGTATTAACATTTAAAGAATAAATAAATATTAAATAGTTGACTTTGTTTAAGATTTTTTGTGGACCAATTACTTTTTTATTTTCATGATTTCAATTAGTGTGGTTGAGTGAGATGGACCAATTACTCCCCGGGACACTGTAGTCTGTACTTAACTGTTTACTTAACAAAACGACTGGAATAGAGTAAATTATTCTCATTCTAAAACTGCCGAATATTAAAAGCATTTATGTTTTAGGAAAAATTTTCTTTTGACTGTGAAGCAGGATAGCGGAGAAATAAGTTTACTTATATCCGGGATAGATGGAGTTTTCTCTCCGGGTCTCATTCTACATCAGGATCAGGTTCCACACTTGGTCCTGTGAAGATGTGTTCATCTCTGGTTATCTCAGATTCTCCTGATCAGGTTCCACACCTGGTCCTGTGAAGATGTGTTCATCTCTGGGTATCTCAGATTCTCCTGATCAGGTTCCACACCTGGTCCTGTGAAGATGTGTTCACTGTTCATCTCTGGATATCTCAGATTCTCCTGAATAATGATGAATTAAGCGAAGCACATCTATTGTTATAAATCTTTTTACTTCTTTTTTTTACATAGATACTTGATGCATAATTCTGTGATATTAACTTGCATTATAATATAAATTACTGACAAAAAATATATTATTGTTGTTATTTTGTTTCAGACAAATGAAAAATATGGAATTTTAAGACATTAATCAATCAGAAACAAAAATGTCTGGTTTCCGAAGAGATATAGAAGATGGTTTCTATGTTCCGCGCTCTGCTAGTCAAGAAATAGAATGGAATGAATCCAGCGACGGATCTGATGAGGATGAAGCAATTATAATACGACGGTTGAACACACCTTTACGAAAACAAGCTTTTAAAAAGAATTCATCTGTTCAGGGGAGAAATGTTCTTTCTAGTGGACGCAGATCCACCAAGGTGGACCTTAATCCTAGGTCATTGAAATATTCAGAATCCAACCCAAGTTCCTCCTACGGGTTCAAAAAAGATGCACTCCCGAACCATGAAAAATCATTATCCATTAAACCTCTTCTCTGTGGTGAACCCATACAAAATATTGAAACAGAACTTGAACTTATTAATGAATCCAATGCTTCCAACTCTCCCCCATCCCCCATCATCACCAAATCCATCAAGAAATTGTCTTCATCGAAGCATTGTCTGAACAGGCCATTTTCAAATATTCCGTCCTCTCCTATTCTCTCCCGTCTGTCTACTGAAACCCCGGCACCGAGTTTCAAACTAGATGATCCTGTTACATCTCCAATACTAAGATCATGTCGAAGATCTAGAAATCCTGTTGGTAAGAGAAAACTGTTCCAGTACACAAGTTCCATCGACTCTAGTTCTGATTCGGAAACCATAAACCGGTCGGATAAGAGAAGGTTCAACACCCCGGAAAAGAATGTGATCGCAATAATCCCGACTTCTCCATCCCCCCCGGCCTCTCAGAAAATTGAAACAGACGAGGAGTTTGATACTCCATGCTTAACGGAGAAGAACAAGACTCCTAATATTTACAGGTCTAGGTTTAGTACAGTTTATTGGAATTTAACCTACAGGGTGTCCTACGAAACATGATAGTAGCAAGACGAAGTAAAGGTTGTATTTAATCTTTGAAATACTTTGCGGCATATATTCATAAACCTAATTATAAAAGTAAAATTTTGAAGTCAATAATTACAAAATACCCCTAGTCTTGGAAATTCCAAAATGTGGTCTGTTTTTTTGTGCTTTCAGTACTACCGGACAGGGGCGGGGGGAAATTCGCCCCCCCCCCCTGAGATTTCGAGGCAAAAAATGTTCCCAATTTGATAAATGTTATTGTTAACGATAAATTTAGAATTATAAATTTGTAAGAAACTAGACTTAAGTTATAATAATGTTCATATCTAGTAATGTTCCTTTATCAAAATTGTAATATTGTTCCTAATTTTCATGCATTTAAGTATAACTAGTAATTTCTTTTTGTTCTTAAATTGCTTATGTTCCTACTATTGTTCCTAATACTGTGTCCGACCCACCTTAAATCCCTGTCCTAATCCTATATTTTTGTTCCTAATTCCTGAGCAATCTTTTTATTGTTCCTAAATCCCTGTCCTAATCCTTTATTTTTGTTCCTCATTCCTGAACAATCTTTTAATTGTTCCTAAATTCCTGTCCTAATCCTTTATTTTTGTTCCTAATTCCTGAACAATGTTTTAATTTTTCCTAAATTCCTCTTCTAATCCTTTAATTTTGTTCCTAAAATTTAAAAATCTAGTTTTTTAGTCTTTAGTCATGAATTTTGACTCTTTTTGAGTCTTTTAAGTCAAAAAAAATTTTTCCCCTGCGGCACGATATTTTGTTCCTAATTATTAATTTTTTTGTTCCTAAAAAATCTTGCCCCCCCCCCCTCACTTAATTTCTGTATCCGCCCCTGCTACCTGAGATGCCAGGACAAGGAGCATTTTGTGTTTATTGTTACAAGAATCATACCTGTGAAAGTAAGTTGACGACTGAATTTCACAAATAAATAAAAAGTTCAAAGACAACTTTTAAGCCGTCTTGCTACTGTCATGTTTCGTGAGACACCCTGTATTCAATGAGCGCTGTTTGGGACAGGGATTTAAACGGAATAAAATAGGAAGATGGTTCTCGACAATTAAAATCTTGCTGGTTAGAGATTTCGAAAGAAAAAGTGATGGTAGCAATTATTTGTTTGAATCGGACAATTTATTTAAAGCTGCAAAGTATGTATCTAAATCTCTCTTCTTTGCGTCCACATGATTTTTTTGTCAAGTGCGTCCTTTCTTGTGCTTTTTCAAGAGTTTTTTCTTTGTACCTTCTTATTAGTGGACCCAAATAATTCAACTTTGTTTGAAACAATTAGATATGATGTAAATTTCCCATGAGTATTTGTGAGCAATAAACAAAAAATAGTATTTCTTTCAAACCGCTAGGGTTAAGTTCCAATGATGTGAACTGCTGAGTGCTGAACAATGTGTTTATATCTCTCAAATTTTAGATCTTTGTTAGATGACGAGGAATCAAATTTAGGGACTCCGTCAGGTTCTATTTACAGTGTCGAGTCAGGTTAAAATAATTTTAATAAAAAGTTTTGTGGTGAATGACGTCTTTTATTACTAGACCAATTTTTTTTAAAATCATTTTTTTTTCTCCAGAAGTTAGGTAAACATTTTTTTTTATAGTTTTATTCGCTGAAATTGGCAAAATAAATAATTTGTTAGAAGAAAATAAATAAATTTTTGCGCACAAACTTATTTTCCAAATTTTTTATTTTTATTTCCCCAGATCTTCAATAAATGACTTGGAATTTGTTTAATTAGATAAGTGAAGTCTTATTTCAATTTAATTATGGTTTAGGTGTATCTCCAATGTTGTGTACCCTATCTCCGATATCAGAATGCATTGGACGGTTTTCTGGTCAACCTCTTACTCCAGTAGAGCGTGACCTACTGGAGGAGATCAAGAAATCCAACAAGAAGAGGAAACCTGTGAAGCAAGGTCTAGCTATACAACTTGAGAAAACGATTAAGATGCGCCGATCAATGAGAGTAATTCAAGAACATGAGATGAACCTGCTCAACCTTAAAAACACTAAATATATGGAACTTAACGTCTCAAGGGTTGAAGTAATCGGAACAGTTGTCTCCGTTCAAGGAGTTCAAGACTCAGGAACCTTGTACAGATTCTATATTCATCTTGAGTTCTGCAATAAACCTGTAGCACCTGGATACAGGATCAGAATACTCAAACCCTTCACAGAGCTTAAAGTTGAGGATCAGAATATCTTAGTTGGCGTCAACGAGTGGGAGAATATTACTACCGGAGAACTAGAGAAGTCTGATAAACCACTCACAGAACCTAGCGATCCATCAAATACAGATCTGACGGAGAAAATTAGAAAACCTTTGTTTCACGACCTACGGTGTGAGTGCCAAAAAATAGAGGGTGATGAACATTTTTGTGATAGTTCTGAAGAATATGAAAATCTGGTGAGCTTTGAGAAATTGAGTGTCCAGTCTTTAAATCGGAGATTCAGCAGTGAAATAACGATCGAACCTCAAAGGAAAGGAAAAGAAAGGTCAGGTTTTTAGGTTTATTAGAAAGGTTAGGTTTATAGATTTATTAGAAAGGTTAGCTTTATAGGTTTATTAGAAAGGTTAGGTTTGTAGGTATATTAGAAAGGTTAGGTTTATAGGTTTATTATAAAGGTAAGGTTTATAGGTTTATGAGAAAGGTTAGGTTTATAGGTTTATTAGAAAGGTTAGGTTTATATGTTTATTAGAAAGGTTAGGTTTATAGGTTTATTGGAAAGGTTAGGTTTATAGGTTTACTAGAAAGGTTAGGTTTATAGGTTTATTAGAAAGGTTAGGTTTAAATGTTTATTAGAAAGGTTAGGTTTAAAGGTTTATTAGAAATGGCTTTTAGGCTTTTAGGTTAACTGCTATTTATTGTAAATGTTAAAATTTTATGATATTGCATTAGTTTTGCATCGATTAAAAAAAAAACAAGAAAACACAATTGTTTACAAAAATAACCTGTTTTTTCATTTTTCTACAAAACTTTTTAAAAATTTGTGATTGGTTCAGGACGGTAAATTCTGTGCTGGAGCTTGTGGATAGATTTGGAGTATCTAGCTCTTCTCCTCAGGCAGGAAGGTTAGAATACTAAATATCCGAGTAGGGTTCAGGGATTCAGATAGGTTCGGAGTATCAAGCTCTTCTCCTCAGGCAGGAAGGTTAGAATACTAAATATCCGAGTAGGGTTCAGGGATTCAGATAGGTTCGGAGTATC